>NC_056743.1:914797227-914902227 GCF_019279795.1 Protopterus annectens | reverse complement strand
CCCCTAGGATTCTGGCTCTTGTCACCCCTGTAGTGCCTTTTTTAGGCAAGGTTCAAATGCCAAATTCACCACCGTAACAGGTATAAGCAAACAAACTCTGAGGGTAATGCTACTCAATGCTAGAAGTCTAAACCTAAAAATGCACTCACTCGAGGTACTCCTTAAAATGGAGAACACTGACATCTGTACAGTGACAGAGACCAGGTTATAATCCATACCACACCTTTTGGCCACCTAACCTTGAGCAAAACACTAAAGGTGGAGGTGTGTCCTTATTCATTAAGGATATCTACACCTCCAGGCTAGTTGCTCAACATAATGCATCCAAAATTATCTAAGTGCAGCTAACTTTGGGCAAGACTGCAATCCAGGTTGTAGCTTTTTACAGATCCCCCACCATGCCCCAGGATTCCCACTCTTCATTTCTTAAGATCCTGGAAAATATTAAGGTACAACCCAATACTTTAATTATGGGCAATTTCAACTACCCCATCAACTTGGAAAACTCATGTACCAACTCATTCGCTCAACATTTTCTGGAATTCATAAGTTCCAATGCTTTGGATCAGCTTGTCCACACCCCCACCAGGGGCAGCAATATCCTGGACTTGGTCATTACCAATATGGGTAACTGGTGTTCCATGCCAGAGGTCAACTCTTTGCTGGTCAGATCTGACCACAAGGTAATCACCCTAGACATCCATATCCCACCCCACTCCTCATTAAGGAAACCACCGTCAAAAACTACTCCAAAGCCAACTTCATGCTTCTTAAGATGGAAGTGGTAAACGTCACGACACCCATGCAGACGGAAAATAGAGGTGCGAATGCTGAATCTTACACAAATGCACTGTATAAGCACATACACAAGTGCATGGATCGGGCCATCCCCAACAGAACCAAGATGCTATCCTCCAAAAAAAGAAAGCCAATCTGGTGGTCCCCTGCCATAAACAAACTCTACAACAGAAGAAAGAAGCTGTTGCAAAATAGAGTAAAATCCCAAGATTGGAGGAACTGCCTGGTCAGCCTCAGCAAGAAGCTGAGATCCCTCATAAAATCCTCCAAAGCCAGTTATGAAAATAAAATTGCCACTGTTTCCAAAGACAATCACAAAGCATTGTACAGCTATGTCAAGAATCTCAATGGCAACACTCAGATCTGCTCTGAGCTACAGCACAATGGCACTAAATATACAGAACCAACATCCTGGCAGATAGGTTCAGTGCTAACTTTACCCCCATCTCATCCTCCAAAGGGTCCATATTAATACTGAAAGAATGCAATGCCCCTGTAATCATGGATGAAGAAGTAAAGACCGCACTCTCCAAAGCCAAGAACACAGCATCCATGGGACCAGACAACATCCCAGGCTGTGTACTGCATGAACTACAGAACAAACTGGCACCCCACCTACGTACTATGTTCAATCATAGCCTCACCTCAAGCTATGTGCCTACTGAATGGTGCACAGTGATGGTTATCTCACTCCACAAAGGGGTGCCACCACAGACCCCGGAAACCACCGCCCCATTAGCCTGACGAGCCTGCTCTGCAAGGCCATGGAACTTATCATCTTGGAGCTTATAAATAAAGACATGGGTAACCTCCAAATCCTGGACCCCACTCAGTTTGGGTTTGGAAAAGGTAGCTCATGTCCACTAAACCTGATTGACTTCTTTGAAGCAGTCACCAGAGAAGTAGATGAGGGCAAGGTAGTGCACACAGCCTATCTTGAACTCACCAAGGCTTTTGATACCGTCCCCCACTCTGGAATTATAGATTAACTAAATTGGGCATAAATCCCTATGTCACAAGATGGGTGGCCAACTGGCTCACTGACGGAACCCACACAGTAAAACTAGCTGATTCCAAATCCGACTTCATACCAGTGACGAGTGGAGTACCACAGGGTTCGGTCATGTGTCCACTCCTGTTCGGCATCTACTTCTCCAAAGTGCAGGCCAACACAGAAGGTCTTTGGCTAACAAAGTTCGCAAATGACTGCAAACTGGGAGCCATAATAGAATCTCCTAATGATGCAGACATTCTACAAAAGGGCATCACAGAGACAGATGCTTGGTGTCAAAGTCATGGCCTCAAGCTCAATGCGAAGAAGTGCATTGTCATCCCATTTGGGGAAAACTCGGTACCCATGAACTACCACATAGGTGGTAGCTCGCTTAACACCGAAAGTGTGATGAGACCTCGGGACACAGGTGGACAGTAGTCTCTCCTTTGGTAACCACATCGCCACAGTAGTCAGGAAATCCTTCTACGTGGCACACCTCATCACAAAAGGGTTCTCCTCTAGAAAAAAGGGGGTCATTATTCCTCTCTACTCATCCCTCATCAGACCTATTATAGAGTTCAATGCCCCGTTTGACATGTATCTCACAAGACACATGCAAAAATCGCAAAGGCCACAGAAATACCTCACTAAGAGGATTAACGGCCTCAAACAGATGCCATATGCAGACCGTCTCAAAAATCTCCAGCTCTACTCCGTCACATATCGCCTACTTAGAGGTGATCTCTGCCTAATATACAAAGCTATGTCAAACCCAGAGCTGTTGGACATGCTACACCTAAAGAAATCAAAATCTCTCCGAACCACATGCTCCAGGTACCTAAACCTTGTCAACACAATAAACAGAACATGCTGGAGGGATAGATTCCTGTCCCAGAGACTTCCCATACTCTGGAACAGACTACCCATTCATGTTAGACAGAGCTCCTCATTGGCCCTCTTTAAGAAAAATATTGACGACTGGATGGGAAATAGAAAATTCACCCCAGGGATCATTTCTGCAGCACTGCTCGACAGGGGCAGAAGAAAATAATTTTCTTGGGTGGCGAAAGCCAGGGAACCTTTTTGGCTAGGCTTATATAGGCCCCAAGTCTGATAGCCTAGTACCTACCTATGATCACTTACAGTAGCCTAAGCTATATGGGTAGATTACCATATCTCATAACAAATGGGAGGTGGAAGGCAAAGGATCCAAGAGTCTCTGGAGAATAGTCCTAGCAAAGCAAGGGATTCTAGTTTATAGTGCTCTGTTAAAGTACACACAGAGGACCAAGTTGATTCTAGAATACTTCTAGAGTCTGACTCTTTCCAAAAGACCATAGATTAAGCCAAGGCCCTGGTAGAATGTTCCTTGGCGCTGCCTGGAATAGTTTTCTGTAGTGGGAATAACAAATGATAATAGCCTGAGACAACCATTTGGAAATAGTTTGCTTTAACAAAGGTTATACCTTCTTCTTACCTTCACAAGAAATGAACAACTGATTGGAAATCCTGAAAGACTTTGGTCTACCAAGACAGTACCAGAGTTGTCTGTGGACATCCAGTATGAGGTATCCTTTCTCACTCATGTTTAGGTTCTGGAAAGAAAATAGGGAGATGGGAAATGTATATGTTGTCAAAGAAACTCTGTCCGTGTGAAAGATGAGATAAAGTTGGCCCATCATAAAGTCTTGCAACTCATATACTCTTCTTACACAGGTCAGAGCAATCAGCAAAATTGTATTCCACTTTAAGAACCACAAGTCTGCCAGATGAGATAGTTCAAATGGAGTAAGTGGTAGCGTCTCCAACGCAAAAGGAAGATCTCAAGGAGGAGCCATCAGTTTTCTGGTTGGCTTCTTATGTAGCACCCTTTTCCAAAACATTTTAACATTAGAATGCATTGAAAGTGGGGAATCCATGTGCAGACATGCTGAAATTACTGATAAATAAACCTAGACAGAGGAGTAAGACAGGCCATAGAATAGTAACACACACAAATACTGTAAAACCAGAGAAACACAAGCCCTAAATGGGTGCTGGTTGTTTGTTGGCACCAACTAGAAAACTTTTTTCCATTTGCTTTTATATGACTTTTGAGTAGCAGGCTTTCTTGTCGCCATTAGTACCTGCTGCATGCCCTTGGAAAACAAGCGCCTAAAAGGTTTTAAGATTATGTCATCCAAGCAGTCAGCTGTAGTTGTTTGGGGTTGGTATGTATCATATACCCCATTTCTTGTGTAAGTTGCTCTAGTCTGTGAGTAAGCTTGTGGTAGTTAATTGTACCTGGCCAGTTCCAAAATAAGAGAAAACCACTGCTGCCTGTGTTAGAAGAGATTTACTACAATCATATTTGAGGATTCATTCTGAATCACAGTAATCTTTGAGGATTCCTGCTGAATCTTCAGATGTACCCTGGATATCAGTGGAAAGGGTGGAAAAGCATGCAGAAACATTCCTGTCCGAGGAAAAGAAAATGCATCTGTCTTCCTTGCTTTCTTGCATGGAGTCCAGGAACAGAATGTTGCCAGGTGATTGTTTTCAGAGGAGACAAAAAGGTCTGCCTGACGAATTCCCACAGATGAATTAAACTTTAGAATATCCCCCAGATCTAGTTTCAGTTTGTGAGTGCTTACCTTTGTCTTGCTCAACTTGCCTGGTACACAGTTTTTCTCTGAAGGAACGTAAGTTGTCTGTAGATTGAGACTGTGCTGTAAATCTATATCCCATGCTAACATGGCTAGTTTGCAAAGGGTGTAAGATCTGGTTCTCTCTTTCTTGCTTAAGTACCAATCACTGCTGTATTGTTTGTAACTACTTGAAGAGGTCCTGTGGACCAGAGATGATCCAGGGAATTGAGAGACTTTATAAGAACTAGCATCACTTTTATGTTTATGTGCTTTTGTCTGTCTTTCTTGTCCCAGAGACCTTGTAATTTTGATGTCCTTCCATATCATTGCTGCAGTATTCTTTACTAAAGGGATTACCTGCCAAGGGTAGCCCAACGTCTGGCCAGTATACCAAAACCTAAGGATTTTATGAACATCATATGTCACACGTATGCTCCCTTCTCAAGACATAGGGCATAAAGTTGACGTACATATCTCAGAACTTCTTTGCCACCAGTTCAAGTGCCATTATTGATCCTTGGTCTGAATGCTTCTTCTGTGCTGGTTACCAAGCCATGTTTCAGAATAGTGCCTCTTTGGGGCTTCTTCTTATCTTTTCTTCCTTTTTTTTAATTTTGTGAGTTTACGTCATCCAGAAAGGGAAGATGTCAATGTGGAAGGCAGATTCCCCATAAAGATCACCACGAGCAGTGTCTCTTCGGTTTGGGTGCTTCTCATGACCATACAAAGTGTTCTATCTGCCAGGCATTTGTCCCTAAGACCATACATATTTGTCTGTCCTCCTTGTCCATTTACCTGGAGAACCAATGTCTTAAATTGTTGGTGCGTGGTGCTGTGATGGAATCTTCCCTTCCCGAAGGTCAGCCGTCTGCCAAGAAAAAGGCCTAAAGAGTCAGGTCTGAATCGGTTGCTGTCCTGCTTCCCCTTGACATTTCTCTTGAAGCTGGTGAAAGCCCAGAGGATCACCCGGTTGGTGTGTTGGATTTCTCTACACGACTATATCGGAGGCCATCATGGATTTGACTTCTTGCACTTCCTCGGAGGCTGTGCAGACATCTGCTCCAGATGCTGAGGGGGAACCTCGGCTGATTATTTCAGATGGACCGAGGGGGATTCCGCAGATACTTGTTCAGGAGGAGATTCCTACTACATTAGTTGAGCGTAAGCAAGGATCTGAACCTTGTAAGGTGTTTAGGGCAGATGTCCCTCAAAAGAAAAAAACAAAAAAACAAGCATGTTTCCCCTGCTGCCAAAGATCCCCTGCATGAATGGCAGGATTTTATCCAGGGGTTGTTTAATGCACTGATGGCCTTGAAGCCTTCCCAAGGAGTTTCTGTACCTTTTCCCCTTTGGTCCACTACTCCACTCAAGATGCCCAGAGAGCAGGACTCTTCTGAAGAGGAATTGTATTTTGAGGAAGGGTCTTTGTCTTATTCCTCTCAGATCCCTCCTCCATTGAATTATGGCTCTGAGGAGGTCGACTTTGTTAGCCCAGATTCTCCCTTTGAAGAACTCCTCTTTGGGGATACTATTTCTCATATGATGGATTTTTTTAAACAGGACTGGGCTTAGGTTTCTGACATTCAAAAGAGGTATTACGAGCTCCTCGAAATGAAGTCCCCCTAAGCTCTCTGTTGTCCCTCTAGTCGTAGCTGCCCTATTAGATGCCTTTTCAGCAGCTTCTGTGGCTCCGGAATCTCAACCTCCAGCCCCTAAGAAACCTAACAGATTTTACAAGGTGCCTGATGAGTATAAGTCTCTGTACAAATGCCCTTCTGCTGACATTTCTGCAGTGTTTGTCTCTTCTGATAAACCCTCTAAGCTTTTGCCTTCTACTAAACTACTTCCTTCTGACAAGGACAGCAGAGCTATGGAATGGCTGGACAAGAAGGTATATACTGCTGCCACTTTGGCCGTTCCTCTTGCTTAGTCTACTGAGATTCCTATTCTCAGAAACCTCCTTTTCAAGACAAGCCAGGCTTTATCTGTTTGCTTCCCCCTTTCCTGAGCCAGGTACCCTTATCTTTTGTCTTTCTCTGTCCCTTCCCAATTGGTTCAGGATCACTAAAGACTCTTGGGTACTGTCCATCATCCATTAGGGATACTTCATGTTATGGAAATCTCTTCCTTGTTTTCTGGTTATCCCTAAATCTCCTCAAAATAGCTTCCTTTCTTCCAAGAACAACTTAGAGGTCTTTTGGCACAAGGCACCATTCAAGCTGTGCCCCTTTCCCATGAGTGGAAGGCGTTTTATTCTAGAATGCTCTGCTTCTGGTTCCCAGGAAGGAAGGCCCTGAAAACCCATTCTGGGTCTCTCTCAGGTCACCACCTTTCTGAAGATCCCTTCCTTTTGGATGTTATGTTGTCCCTTCAGACCCTGTTTCCTCTTTTTCATCTTCCCCAGGCTTTCCTGGTCTCCCTGGATCTCAAGGATGCTTATCTTCCCATCCCATTTCATCCCCTTTCCAGAAAGTTTATGCATTTCTCTGTTTCTTTCTTGCATTTTCAGTTCTCTGCTTTTCCCTTTTGCCTTTGTACTACCCCAAGGGTTTTCACCAAATGTCTTGCTCCTGTGATTGCTTTTTGAAGGATTAGAGGGGTTTGAATCTGGACGACCTACACATTCAAGCTTCCTTCCCCGAGACCTTGCTTTAGCACCTCCACTATACTGCAATGTCTGGGATTTATGATAAACTCCCAGAAACCAGTCCTAGTGCCTTCTCAGAGAAATGTGTTGCTCGGTTGCAGGCTTCAGACCATCCCTATGCTGGCTTCCTTGCCTCCTCCCAAGGCTCTTTCTCTACTCACCTTTTGTCAGTCCCTTCTTCCTCTGGTTTCAGTTACAGCCAGGGAGTTTCTAAGAGCACTAGGATTCATGGCTTCCACTGTTCCTCTGCTGCCTCTAGCCAGGCTTCATATGAGAAAACTACAGTGATTCTTAAAGTTAGTACGGCTCCAACATGGCCATCCTCTAGATATTCAAGTGCCTCTTCTTCCATGCCTCAAACTCAAGCTTCAGTGGTGAATTCATCAGCTGTCTGGCAACCCAGGACTTCCTTTTGAGCTCCCAGCCCCCCCCCCCCCTCAGTAACTTTTCTCAGATGCCTCAGACATGGGCTAAGGAGCCTCTTTCATTCCCTTCAAGGGCCAGGGACTCTGCCCCCCTCACTGGGGGTCAGACCACGTCAGTATCAAGGAGATGAGAGTTCTCCTTTTTGCCCTTCAGATCTTTCATTCCCTTTTTCTTCCAGGGCCTGTCAAAACCTTTATAGACAATGCCACAGTGATGTGGTATATCAACAAGCAAGGGGGTACATGGTCCTAACTTCTTTGCAGGCTAGCTGTTCAAGTTTGGGATGTAGCTGTCCAGTATCAGTTGACTCTTCAGGCTGTATACATTCTTTCAGAGCAAAATATAGTGACAGACTCTTTGAGCAGGTCCAAAACACAGGCTCATGAAAGGATGCTTCAAAAACATGTTTCTGGACATTGTCCATCAGTGGGGTACTCCTCAGGTAGGTCTTTTAGCCTCCCCTTTGAACAGACAACTTCCTCTTTTTTGCACCAGAGTCCCAAGTCCTTTGGCATGGAAGGTGGATGCTCATCTTTTCTTGGAATTGGATGTTTCTCTGTGCCTACCTTCTCCTTCCTCTGATTCCGAGGGTCCTGCTCAAGATGGAGTGGGACTCCCCCAAAATCTTGTTGGTGACTCCCTTTTGGCCCAGACAGCATTGGTTCCCTCTTCTTCTCCACCTAGCAAAGGGTAATCACCACAAGTTACCTTGCCGGGTTGACCTACTCACACAAGACAAGGGTCTCACATCCATCCTCACTTGTCCATTCTTCAAATTACGTTATAGGTAATAGGGTTTGATCCCTTTTAGGCACCTTTTTTTGTGAAGACGTTCTGCAGGAGGCCAGGAAACCCACTACCATGAAATCCTGTATGTCCAAATGGAAGACTTTTTTTGTCTGGTGTCTTTCTTGTAAGCAGGATCCACTTTCTGTAGGGATCCCTCAGGTTCTTTGTTATTTGTGTGAATTACTCCATGATAGGTTAGCATATTCTGTTAAAGCTCACCTTTTGGCTATTTCTGCTTGTCTGCTATTAACTCTTCCTCTGACCTCTAGGTTTGAGGTCAGGCAATTTCTTAAAGGTGTCCTTCATATCAGACCTCCCAGGAAATCACTTCCTCCTTCCTGGGACCTTAATTTTGTTCTTGAAAAATTAACTCAAGCTCCTTTTGAGCCTGCAGCTTCAGCTTCCTTACAACATTGTACCTGGAAGACTGTTCTTCTTTTGGCCCTTACTTCAGCTAAGATGGTGTCTGAACTTCAGGCTCTTATGAGGACATAATCCTTCTTTTATGTCTAAGGTGATTAAATAGAAGTTATGTCCTTACCATAACGTTCCATGTGGAGTGTTCATCTCGCCTTTGTTCTTACACATGGGTTCGGAGCCGATCCTCGGCTCCGTGCCGGCCTCTTGCAAGCTCTGCATCGAGAAGAAGCTCGAGACAATCTAATACCCACAATCCCCCTCTGCCTTTACCTCAGATCTAGTTTGCAAGCAAACCAATCTCCAGAGAGAGCACATTCATGCTTACATCACATATGCACAGAAACAAGAGTCTATACATAACTATATATATAAAAGAACAAATAGACATATATATATATATATATATATGCCAACTATGTACACAACATCTGCAAAGCAGTAGCAGAATGCTCCCGGCCAGGCATCAAAAGAACGTTCTTCTTAAGGGCGGGAGGGTGGGAATGTAAGAACAAAGGCGAGATGAACACTCCACATGGAACGTTATGGTAAGGACATAACTTCTATATGTGATAGTGTTCAATCTCGCCGTTTGTTCTTACACATGGGTAGCGTCCTAGCTCCTTGTTCCTGAGGAACTCACGGAAGGACGTTCTTGAGCACAGTGGAACCAAAGGTTGCTCTGTCCCTAGAAGCCTTGTCTACCTTATAATGAGAAATGAATGTATGTGGCTTAAACCAAGTAGCAGCCGCACAAATAGCATCTAGTGGTAGGCGGGCTGCATGAGCCAGAGATGTAGACACTGACCTTGTGGAATGTCCTTTGGGTTTGTGTAAGGGAGTTAGATTTGAGGAATCATAGACATAGATTATACAATCCGTTAGCCACTTAGAAAGAGTTCTTTTGGTAACCGCTAGTCCTTTCCTGCTATCAGCAAAGGCCACAAAAAGTTGATCAGTTTTTCTGTGATCTTTTGTTCTATCCAAGTAAAATCTTAGTTGTCTGTGAACATCTAATTTGTGCAACATATACTCCATTTTGTTGGAGTGATTTTTGAAGAAGGTGGGTAATTCAATGGACTGATTAATATTGTTAATAGAACACACTTTAGGGAGGAAGGATGAATTAGTTCGAAGAGAAACTCTGTCAGAGTGAAAGATCAAATAAGGGTGCTTGATGGAGAGAGCCTGAAGTTCAGATACTCGCCTAGCGGAAGTAATGGCTACCAAAAAGAGAGTCTTCCAGGACAAAAATTTTAATGGGCAAGAAGAGGCAGGTTCAAAGGGGGGCAACATTAAATTAGATAACAACAAGTTTAGACTCCAAGGTGACGTAGGAGATCTGACTGGTGGTCTAATATGAAAAACCCCTTTTAAAAGGCTTTACAAAGTCTGTGGGCCATAACAGGAGCCCCACATTCTTCCACATGGAAATTTGAAATGGCAGCCAGTTGAACTCTTAGTGTAGCAGGAGAAGCACCCTGATGGAATAAGTCCGTTAAAAACTCTAATATTTTATTCAAAGGAGCTATAAAAGGATCCACTTGCTGTGTATTCCCGGAATACAAATCGCTTCCATTTACTAGAATATGTTTTAGTAGTGGAAGCTTTATGAGAAGCCACCAATATATTCCGAACTGCTGGCGAAAGGAGATCAGACCTGGCTAAGTTGGGAATTGGAGCAACCAAGCTGCTAGATGGAGGGACAGGAGCGCGGGATGGGGAGCCCCTGACGAGTGAGTCAATAGATCTGGCTCTGGGTCCAGAATCCAGGGTCCCCGAATGCAGTGTGTCTTCAGGAAGGGAAACCAAATTTGACGAGGCCAGAATGGGGCAATGAGGATTATTGTCCTGCGAAGGTTTCTGGCTTTCTGGAGAAACTTTGATATCAGGGGAAATGGAGGAAATGCGTACAGGAGTCCCGGGGGCCAATCGTGAATCAGTGCGTCCTGGGGACTTCCCCTGGAGGGTAATAGGGCAAAGTAGCTCCTGCATTTGGCGTTCATTGGAGACGCAAACAGATCGCAGGAAGGCTGGCCCCACGCGAAAAATCCTTTTCGCCACTGACTGTTTTAGGGACCACTCGTGCGGTAACAGAATTGCTCTGCTCAGCCTGTCGGCTATGACGTTGGATGACCCCGGGATGTGCGTTGCTATTAGAAAGCGACCCGTGGACTCCGCCCACTGCCAGATTCTCATGGCCTCTCTGCATAGCTGATAGGACTTGGTTCCCCTTGCTTGTTTATGTACCAGACTACCGACATGTTGTCCGTCTGAACTGCAATAGTTCCTAGAGGAAGAAGGGAAGCAAAGTGTTGCAACGCTAGAAACACTGCCCTCAACTCTAGAACATTGATGTGCAGATTGTACTCCAAATTGGTCCATTCGCCTTGGACTGTCTGTCCCTGAAAGATGCCCCCCCACCCTATCAGGGAAGCGTCCGTGGTCACCGTAACTGTAGGCGTGGGTAGCACAAATGGTCTCCCCTTGGAAAGGTTGCACGTTTGAAGCCACCAGTTTAGATGTGTCTTGCATGTTTTCGTTATAAGAATCTCGTGTGTTAGAGGTAGTTGTTGAAACGACCATTGTGCAAACAGCAGCCATTGTAGGACTCTCATGTGCAGCCTTCCCAAGGGTATTGCAATAAGGGAGGCTGACATGAGTCCCAAAACCTTCAGTACCAGTTTTGCTGGAGATTTCCTTGACAACAGTAGAAGACGTATGTGAGTCTGAAGTGATAATATCCTTTCTGGGGGAAGTCTTAGAATTAACTGACTTGTGTTTAATTCTGCTCCTATGAACAAGATATTTTGTGATGGCTGAAGCAAGGATTTTCCGAAGTTTACGGAAATCCCTAGGTGAACACACAGTTGAAGGGTAAAGTCCCTGGCCTGTAATAGTTGACGCTGGGTGGTGGCAGAAAGGAGCCAGTCGTCCAGATATGGAAACACCTGGAATCCTTGGCGTCTCAAGTGAGACGCTACCACTGCCATGCATTTGGTGAAGACCCTGGGGGCTGAGGTCAGACCAAAGGGCAGGGCTCGAAATTGAAAGTGACTGGCCCCAGCCGAAGCGCAAATGATCTCTGGATGCCCTGGCCATTTTGATGTGGTAGTATGCATCTTCTAGATCTATTGAGCACATCCAGTCGTCCTTCTGTAAGAATGGAAGGATCGATTGAAGCGTGACCATTCTGAACTTTTCTTTCCTGACGAAGGTATTGAGGTAGCTTAGGTCCAGGATGGGCCTCCAGTCCACTGTTTTCTTTGGAACTAAAAAGAACCTTGAGTAAGTCCCGAATCCTTGCTGGTCCGCTGGGACTGGTTGGATGACTCTTTTTTCTAGCAGCTTTGAAATTTCTATAGCTGCTGGCTCGCAGATGGGGCGGTACATCTGGGAGTCTTTTCTTTGGAATGGGATAGGATAGAAAGGGTATGTTGTAACCTCTGGTAACCACGCTTTTTACCCACTTGTCTGTAGTTATATTTTGCCAGGCCTGAGGGTATAAAGCTAGCGACCCCGACTGCCTCCAGAGCAGGACAGTCGGGCCTCCTCTCAGGAGTGCTGGAAAGGTTTACCAGGGAGTGTATCCCTGTCACCTTGATGTTGCAGACCCCCTCTGCCGCCTGGGCGGCGTCTTCCACCTCTGCCCCCTCCTCTGCCTCTAGAGGGGGCATCTCCCTGTGTGCCTGGGAAAGATCCTTGGGGTTTTCGATACCACATTTTTCCATCACGTTGCCCTTTGGGGTACGGTCTGGTTGGGGTGGAAAAACGGACTCCGACAGCAGACAGAGTCTTTCCCTCCTGTTCACACCGGGTAAGGGTCTCCTTTACTTTGGGGCCAAAGAGAGTGGCACCGTCAAATGGGGCGTTAGTAAAGGAAGACTTGAAGGCTTCCGCAAAGGAACATAAGCGCATCCAGGATTGTCTGCGAAGAGCAATCGCTGAAGCTGCTGCCCTACTCAAACCTTCGCTGCGAGGAAATCAGCCTCATGGACGAGTTCACAATGGATGTAAGGGTATTAAGTTGCGCTGTCACTTTCTCTGAGACAGCCGCATCTGTAGTACCCTGGAGGGTATCTCCCAACTCTTTGACTAGATCCCTCTGTAGACGTGTAAAATGAGTCAAATAGTTCAGGGATCGCATGGAAAAGCCGCTGAACTAAAAATGCGCTTCCCACCTATCCATCGTCCTAGAATCTTTATTAGGGGATGGACAGATGGGGAAGACTCTGACATCTGCTTTTTCGTGGCGGCTGCCACCACCATAGCGTCCACTGGAACTCCTTTTGTTAAGTAGGTCTTGTCCTGAGGTGCCGTGATGTATTTATTGGGTTTCCTTGGGACTGGTTCCACTGTGTCAGGAGCCTCCCACGCCCTTGAGCAATTAGTTCCATTAATTCGTCGAAGGGAGGAGTGACCCAGGAGGAAGAAGGGCGAGCACCAAATGCCTTCAGCAAAACTGACTCATCCTCAGAAGGGGGAAGGGACTGCCAGTCACCTCTCTGTTTCAGGATCTCCAATATGTCCGAAAAGAGACATCTTCTGAAGGTGACTTAGGGACCCTTCTGACTCATCTAAGTCAGTATCAGATGTCAAGGATTCTTGTGGAGAATCCAAGTGTCTCCTCTTACACAATCTTTTCCTAGGGACTTCTTCGTGGGAGCATCCGAAGAAGCCTCCGAGGAAGAGGGCACCCTCCAGGGGTGGCTGAGACACTGGTGCCCGACGCTTGGATGTGGCCGTGGGTGCAGAGGAGGATAACGGCCCTTTATGGGGAGGAGAGGTTGCTTCCACTGATGTGGTTGTCTGGGTAGACAACACCTTCCTCATTAGGTCGAACGCCCCCGGGTCCCGCATCGAAGAATCTCCCGGTTCCGAAGAAATGGGAAGAATCCCCGACACAGGCACCGAAGGCATCGACCCGAGGACGGAGCCGAATCGATCCGCGCCGAGGCCCCGAGAGGAAGAGTCGGAACCGAAACGTCGGTTCGACTCTCGGCCCCGGAACCAAGGACAGATCGTCGGCTCCGAGACTCCGGTATCGGGTCCGACGGAGTCGAGGTGAGAGGAACAGACCGAGAAAAAGACGGTTCTGGACCCGAGGGCTCCACAATCAGAAGATCAGCCTCTTCCGGCTCCAAAGACTGAACAGGTCTCGGAGGAGGAATGAATGGAGACACTGGGAGGCCTTCAAGTTTCGACACCAACTGGGTGGAAACCGAAATAAGTTTGGACAGGGCCGAATGCTCCAATAACTTCTGCACCACACGATCCACATCGATATCAGAGAGTTTTGAAGAAGAACGGGTCGAAGGAACCGAAGACGGAGCCGACCTCAATAAGGTCGAAGGAGGGAGCTCCATCACCGGTTCCAAGACTCGAGGCTCAGGAACCGATACCAGTTGAACACTTGGCCCCGAAGTCTGTGGAACCGGTGATCTAACTTTTGCTGAAGAGCTCGGAGCCGATGACTTGGGCTCCGACGTCTTCGATTCCTTAGAGGATTTCGATGCCTGGTCAGAAGCATCCAGAGCCTCCTGAAAAGAAGGTTTTAATAAACCTCTGTCCATGAGTTTCCTGCGCCTATCTGTCATGACCCTCCCACTAAAAGAGTGACAGATAGAACAGTCCTCTTGCAAGTGGAGAGGGCCAAGGCAGTAGACAAGGAACTATGGTTGTCAGTCACTGACATTTTCTGGCCACACTGACAACGCTTAAATCCTGATTTTACCTTATCAGACATTTTACAAGAGAAAGACAAGTCCAGTAATATAGTCAAATCCGAGAAAAAAGTGTCAAATCCGGTTTAAATGTCAAATCCTTTTTAAATTTAAGAAGGGTTGTAGGCCCCGAAAAACTCTAACCGATTAATAAGATTAACGGTACCGAGAATTTAAGCCACTCAACACACAATCACTCACTATATCAAGATATATCTAATAGAACAAAAAAATCCAATAAAATATAACAAATTAAGTTATATCTTAACTTTAGATGCTCGAGCTAGCTCCCAGCGATGCGAACGCAGCAGCGGCAAACTAGATCTGAGGTAAAGGCAGAGGGGGATTGTGGGTATTAGATTGTCTCGAGCTTCTTCTCGATGCAGAGCTTGCAAGAGGCCGGCACGGAGCCGAGGATCGGCTCCGAACCCATGTGTAAGAACAAACGGCGAGATTGAACACTATCACATCAATTGTCTCTTAATCAGTCTGTTAATTTGTCCTCCTTTTTCCCCTTCTCTGCAATCTGCTAGTGAGAAGGTTCTTCATACCCTGGATTTACATAGACAGCTCAGATATTATTTAGATAAGACTAAGGCCATTCGCAAAGTCTGAGCAGCTTTTTATTGCCTTTCATCCCAGATATCTAGGTTTGACTATTTCTAAGCAAACCATTTCTCCATGATTCCCTAAGGTCATTTATTTTTGTTACTCCTTTCACAGGAAAACCTTTTTGCCTTTGTAAAGGCTCATTCTACCAGAGGTGTAGCTTCCTCTGGTGCATTTTTCAAAGGATTGGATACCAATTCCATCCTTGAGGCTGCTATTTGGGCCTCTGTCCATACTTTTACTAAGCATTACAGAGAGGATATTGTTTCCAGATCAAGGGCTGGCTTTCCAGTGCTATCCTGCATGGGATTCCTGAGGTTTCTTTTGGGCCTTTCTCCTCCTAAGTTTCCTCTTGAGCTTTTGCACTCTTCCCTTTAGTAAAGAATACTGCAGTAGTGATATGGAAGGATATATTACCCTAATGAGAATAACTGGGATAGTACCACTGGTAATTAGAAGAGACCCATGCATGGGATAAAGCATTTAGGAGCTGCCTCTGTCTATTAGTAGTGCAGGGAGCAGTCTTGGGGTAATTTTTTTTTTCTGTTTCCCATCCACAGATCTAAGTTGTGCTTGAATATGGACAGGGACAAATTTTGTTTAATGTGGATGGGGGAAAGTAAAAAACTGATGAAATTACCATATACAATAGATCGAAGTTGTCTTCTTTTCATCTGGTTCAACATGTGGGTTGTCAGATCCAGTCAGATCAGACTTCAGCACTTTATATCAGAGCTTTGGATCCGGCAGCTGACTCTTCCCCTAAACACAATTCCCCTCTCCTGCCTGAATTACCACAGATCGAGTTTGCTGACTGATCAAATGATGTCATACTATGTAGAAAAAGGACAACAAGGAAAATACAATAAACACCATATACTGTAAGACTTACCAAGGGAACAAACAGGGTCCAAAGGAGGTCTGGCCAATCCCTAGAAGTAAACAATGACAATTTGGTAGGGGGAAGGAGGGAGGGGAGTTGAACCATTTTCCTATGTAATTTGCTCTTACCCTTTTCTAAAGATTCCAATTCCACCTGTTTTATCTCTGTTACTATCTTCGTTGCTCCTAGGAAAGTTGCTTTACACTTGGATTTCCATTTTCTAGTAATTCCAGTTTTGACAGCCATTATAATTAGACTCAGCAAGGCAATTCCGATTCTTTATCATAGCTCAAAAAATAATTTCTTTAGTTACACCAGTTTGTTCACCCAGCATCTCTGACAGAGCCATCTGCAGAGAATCTTTAAAGTCTGCCAACTCATTACACTCTCAGTAATTATGCTCCCAGTTACCTCTTTCTTCTCCATCAAACCTCCAACATTTGCTGTCTACCTAAGGAGAAATTCTTTGGAGTCTACTTTGGGTATAAAAATATCTATGTAAACATTTCCAAGCAAAGATCTTATAGACTCTGTTACATATTTGTGAGACATACATACAGTATATCTCTCCATTGTTTCTTTGTGAATTGCTTATCCAGTCACTCTTCCCAATCCTTTCTAACCTTCTCTGATTGATTTTTATATTCATCATTTAATATTTTATATGCTCTTCTAATTATTCCTTTCTTAATGTCAACTTCTGTTCTAGATTCTACTAAAAACTCTACCAGTGTCTTTCATTTAGGACCCCCCTATTTTTTTCTCTCTGCCTATACTCTGATACCACTCCTTGATACGGAAGACAATCTCTAACCTGCAGTCCAAATAAACTCTCGGTGTCTTTCCATTCCATTACCATCCCCTCTGTAGTTACTTGCTCCCAATGCCTTGGTTCCTTCCCTAGTTTTCTTCAGTAAATTCCAGCCCCCTCTTGCCTGTAGTCTGTATCCCTCTCAGCAAAATCTCCTTTTTCCATTCCTGTGTTGACTTAGTTCTTAGAATACTTTCTGCTGCTTTATAAATATAATATTCTATATGATTATTGTTATTCTCCTTAATGGTCTGCATCCAAAATCCCAGTCTCTCCTTGTTTCTTGAACTTCACCCTTGTTTCATCATCATCTCTTTCCAGTTTAAATTATAGTTATCTGCTTGTGCTATGTATAGGAGCCTTAATTATTTTGCTCTGAAATACCCCTTCAAACTGGGTAATCCAAATCCACCCTGTTCTATTGGAAGAATAAGCTTATCCCACCTGACTCATACTGTCTTCCCCTCCCAGATAAAATCCTTCAGCTCTTTATTAATTGCTAACCACAACTTCTTCTCTGGTTGCTAAAAATATGCCTGACCTGTGTATAAGATTAAAGGAACTAAAAACATTTTAACTGCTCGTATCTTACTATCGATATCCATAAAACAGAGCTTCCATTTTCACAGTTTTTGTATTATCTTTTGTTTAATATCTTCCCACATATCCTTAGCTGCTACACCAGAATCATTTTTAATCTATACTCCTAAATACTTTGTTTTATCATGTCTCCATAAGTATGGATATTGTTGAGCCAATTTGTATGTGAATACATAACTTGCCACTATTACCTTTGTTTTAGCTTCATTAATTTTGTATTCCAAGATTTGAAACTGTCTCAATATGTTCCATAGCAATGTAATGCCCCTTTCTGGTTTTATCAGGTATAAAGTATTGTCATCTGCAAATACAACCAGCTTTTCTTGACTACCATACCAATTATATCCATGAATTTCTGAGTCACTTATTTTCTTTGCCAGTGGTTCTGAATATAATGCAAATAACAAAGGGGAGAGAGAGAACACCCCTGCCTGTTTCCTCTGCTTAAGCAGAGATTATTAGAGAGGTCCCCACCCACTTTAATTTTCGCCTCTGATCCCTCTTATATCCTCCTAATCAACCTTATAATTTTATTAGGGAATGCAAATGCTTCCATTGCTCTGCTCATAAACTCCCAGCTTACTGTGTCAGATGCTTTCTCTGCATCAAGACCCATCAATGACAGTGATATTTTATTGCATTCTGCTTCCCTCTGGATCATCAGCGTTCTGCTAATGTTGTGAAATGTTTGTCTCCCCTTCGCAAGACCACATTAATCCATATCTATCAATTTTGGCATCACTTTTGCCATTCTAAACATAATTTATACTCATTTAGTATTGAAATGGGCCTGTAGGAAGCTGGATCCAATGGATCCTTACCCTCTTTAGGTATTACAGCTACTACCACTTTTATCCAGGATGTTAGTACTTCTCTCCTTTCCAGATCTTTATCAGTTTTTTCCTTCTTAGCTTCCAAACTTCCACAAGAATACCACCTATTCCTGGGGACGTTCATGCAGATTAGATATGCATCACCGTCTCCTCTTGTTCTAACTGTTAGTAATTGAGCCTCTTCTACCTGTAGCCTTGGCATATTTAATTCTTCAATAATCATTTCCATTTGTACCTTTTCTCAATTTCCATATTTCTCTGCTTTATACAGACTTTCATAGAATTTTAGAAATATTTCTAATATTTCTACAGGATCACTTGTTATCTTATGTGATATAGGTTCCCTAAGCTTGGTGGCAGCCCTTTCTACTTTCTGTTGTCTAAGTCGTGCGAAAAGTTTTTGCGCTCTAGAGTTATTATCAAAAAACAGTTGCTTACCAGTAATCTTTCTAAACTCATGCATGTTATTGAGGTAATACCTCATTTTCTGTTTATCATTCTGCAGTTGCTCCTCTTCTTGTTTTGTGAGATCCCCCTTATTTTGCAATACTTTAACATTTGTCAGATCCTCTAAATAATTCTTGTTACTTCTTAACCATATCTCCCTTCCTTTTATTTTCGCCCTGTTTTTAAACTCCACTTTAATTTTATCCCACTCTCTAGCTATATTTTCAGAAGAAATTTCTATATTCTCTAATAGCTCCTAAATAATTTCCACTACCTATTCCTTAAATTCTTCTCTTTCCAACAGATAGGTGGGAAAGCGCCATTGTCTCATTTTAATTTCAATACCTTGTGTTTTTATTTTAGTTATTATTTGTGCATGATCTGAAATAGTTATTGGGCGTATATCAAGACGTTCAATTAAATGCCCATCTTTCTGTGAAATTTAAATTCTGTCTAGCCTAGACTAGTTTTTGTATCTTCGGGAATAATATGTAAATTCACTCTGAACTCCTAGTACTGAATTCACATCTTCCATGCCAAGATTTTCATAAATTGCTTTAAAAATCTACTCTCCTTTGTTGTATTTTCCCCTAATAGGAACCCCAAGACACATCTTCGCTGTTGCAAATCAAATTCCAGTCCCCACCTGTAAGTAATATTCCTTGCTGAAAGCTGATTATTTCTCCCAGAAATCTTTAAGCTCCATTATAGTGGTTTTCAGTGGAATATAAATACATGCCAGTGTAATCATCCTCCCTTGCCAGTAGCCCCTCAGCACTACAAATCTGCCATTATTATCTTTTTTATCCTCTTCTATCACTATTAGAGCTCCTCTTGCAATTAATATAAGTACTCCTCTCTTCCTCTGTCCCAGGAATTCCAGTAAATAACCATCCTGAAAACCTTTCTTTATCATATTCACATGTTCAGTTCTTTCCAACTGTGTCTCCTCTAGCATAGCTATTTGCACTCTACATTTTAATGTAGTTCACTGCACTTTCTTTTTTGTATTTATCTGTGAGACCATTAATGTTTCAAGACATTATAGAATGCATATTCTAGAGAGATTAGTAGTCCCACCTTATATGTATTTCGTTAAATGTCTAGTTTCAACTTTTGTGTTACATGCATGTACTGTTTGGGAGGTTAACTTTTTATACAGTTATTTCTTGTCATCTCTGTTTGAGCCTTATGTCACATCTTACAGAACTTTTTGTTTTATTGAAAACCCTCAAACAAAAATATACACACACCCACCCAATACCCCTTAAAACCTATTAATTTAATAATAACACACAAAACTATGTACATCTTGAAATATTGACATTTTACCCTCCTAATATGAACAAAAACTAATATATAAGAAATATATTTATATATATATATATATATATATATATATATATATATATATATATATATAGAGGGGCTCATTGAAACCATTCCTGCTGGATCGAGCCTTAAAACATTAAATCTTTATGAAATAATTATTAATATATATATATATATATATATATATATATATATATATATATATATATATATATATATTATGCATTCATAATGAATATATATATATGCTCTTCTCTGTTTACTGAATTATGCTTAAGTAATTATGTTGCCTATGAATATAAATGTGTTTTTATAAGTATATTTTTTGCATATAGAGTTTTTTCATACATAGAGTTGTTCATAGTTTTAGGATATGCTAGTGAAACTGATTTTTAAGTTATATGTGCATAAGTCTATTGATACAGGTTTCTGTCTTACATGAGAGAATTTTAGAATATATACTTTGTAACTTATTTTCATTTCTTATATATAAGCATATGTATATGATTATTTCTGCTATCAGTATATAAGGACTGTAACTTTAAGTGTTCTTATTAAGAGTTTTTATCATGTGATTTTAATTAGGTATTTTATTGGTTCATGGTAGAAGTGAAGGTATATTTAAAATGATTCTGAGTGCTTTGCAACTGTTTTTAAGTCTGAAGAAGCATCCTTGGAGACACGAAAGCGCTTACTTTGTGGAATAAAGAGTATATTTTAAGTTATATTCAGTGGTTTGCTTCGATTGTTGTGGAGTACCTGCCATCCTTTCTTCTGATCTTTCTGGAGGAAGTTTGGCCATCATGTTTGTTGTATTCAATTCTGCTTCTATAAATACAACATGCTTAGAAGGCAGCAAGGCAGATTTCTTGTAGTTTATTGTAATTCCTAGGTGAGAGCAGAGCTGCAAGGTTGTGTGTCTCACTTTTATTAGTAGATGCTCAGTGGTGGAGGTTAGGAGCCACTCATCTAGGTATGGAAACACCTGGAATCCTAGGCACCTCAAGTGAGCTGCAACTACTGCCATACATTTAGTGAACACTCTGGGGGTTGTAGTGAGGCCAAAGGGCAGAGCTCAAAACTGGTAGTGACTGACTTCCTGCCGAAAGCACAGGTGTCTCCTGGATCACCTGTCCATTCTTATGTGGTAGTACGTATCCTGGAGGTCTATCGAGCACATCCAATCGTCTTGTCACAGAAAAGGGAGTACTGACTGCAGTCTTACCATCTGGAATTTGTACTTTCTTATTGATTTGTTTAGATTGCTGAGATCCTAAAAAGGTCTCCAGTCCCATTTTCTTTGGAACTGAACGAATCTTGATTAAGTTCCGGATCCTATTTGGTCTGCAGGGACTGTTTGGATGACTCTTTTGTCTAGCAACTTTTGAATTTCTAACATTGCCTGTTCCCTTTGACTGGGTGGAATGTCTGGGATATTTTCTATGTTTGGTACGGGGAAGGAAAACGGTATGCAGTAACCTCTGGATCTGATGCTTTGTACCCACTTGTCTTTTGTTATTTGTAGCCAGGCTTCTGGGTACAAAGATAAGCAGCCCCCGACTGCCTCCAGAGATGGACAGGTGGACATCCTTTCAGGAGCGCTGAAAGGGCTTACCAAAGAAAGATTCTTTGTTGCCCTGATTCTGCAGACCCCCTCTGCTGCGTGGTCGGCATCTTCCATTACTACTTCCCCCTCTGCCACTGGGGGAAGATTCACCAAGTGTGTCCTGGAAAGCACTCTGGGATTTTCGAAACCGCATTTTTCCACTTCCTTTCTGACCTTTAGGATATGGTCTGATAGGTAGGGAAAAACAGACTCCTATGGCAGAGAGTGTCTTCCCTTCTTGCTCACACCTGGTTAGTGTGGCAGAGAGCGTCTTCCCTTCTTGCTCACACCTGGTTAGTGTGCCCTTCACTTTGGGCCCAAAAAGAGATGAGCCATCCAACAGAGTGTTCACAAAGGAAGATTTAAAGGGCTCTGTAAAGTTACACAAGTGCATCCAAGAATGTCTCCTTAGGGAAATTCCTGAACCCGCTGCTCTACTCGCTCCATCTGCTCCATAAGAAATCAGTCTCATGGAGGAGTTGACAACTGAATTTAAGGTAGAGAGCTGAGAAGAAACTTTCTCTGAAACCCCTTCATCTACTGAACTTTAGAGAGTATCTCCTAACTCCTTCAGGATATCTCTCTGTAATCTAGTAAAATGGGTCAGGTAATTCAGTGATCTGAAAGCAAAAGGGGCTGAAGAAAAAAATGCGCTTTCCATATCTGTCCATTGTACGAGACTCCTTGTTCGGTGGATGAACAGAAGAAGATGTCTCTGAGAGTTCCTTCTTGGTGGCTACCGCTACCACTATAAGGGACTCCCTTAGTTAAAAAGTTTTTCTCTGAGGGGGACATGAATTTATTTGGCCTCCGAGGAACAGGTTCCACTGAATCTGGAGACTCCCACACCTTCCGTTGAAAGGTGGAGGAAGGGTGAGATCCAAAGGCCTTCAGGTACATGGACTCCTCTGCTGAAGGGTTGGTGGACTTCCAGCCGCCTCTCTGCTTAAGTATTTCTAAGATGTCTCCAAAGGAGACA
Organism: Protopterus annectens; assembly: GCF_019279795.1. Classification (NCBI taxonomy): domain Eukaryota; kingdom Metazoa; phylum Chordata; order Ceratodontiformes; family Protopteridae; genus Protopterus; species Protopterus annectens. The sequence continues at coordinate 914,879,706 of NC_056743.1, read as the reverse complement.
TCATCAGGAGATGACCGTGGGGACCCTTATGCTTCATCAAGGTCAGTATCAGAAATGATAGACTCCTCTGGGGAGTCTAAATGCTTCCTCTTACATAATCTCTTTTGAAGGACCTCCTCAGAAGGGTACTCTGGAGAGGTTTCAGAAGAGTGTGGGGTACCCTGTGGGACATCCTGAGGTCTAGGATCTCAGCGTTGCTGTGGATGCAAGAGTATAGAGGCAGACACCAATGCTTTTGGGGGAAGAACCATCCGGAGATGAGAGCAGAACTGCCTGTGCAGACAGTACTCTCTTCATCACCTCAAAGGCCCCCCCGCCCCTGATCCAAGGAAATTGCTGGATCAAAAGAAGTCGAGGGAACCCCTGGAATCAAGGACGATGGCCCCGAGGCTGAGGTAGGAGTCGAGCTTACCTGAGCTGATGCCCCGAGAGGCAAGGTCATATCCGACAACTGTCTGATCTGACTCACCTCCCTGGACCCAACTGGAGAGCATCAGCTCCTAGACTCCTCGAGCTCCAAAGGACCTGAGGACGTTGGAGCAATGGTCGGATTCGAACATCCCATAATAGATCTTGGATCCAATGGTTCCACTACTATCAGCTCAGGAAATTCCAACTCCAAAGTATGAGGTTAGATCAGAGGAGGAATCGGAGCAGAAGGGGAGGATGTGGTCAGATCCGAAGCCCTCAGTGTTGGATCCGATAGCAGCTTGGCCAGCACCGGTGTCCTTAATAGCCTTTGTACCACTCATTCCACGTCATCGTCAGATAGGCTTCTGGAAGACAGAGTGGAGGGGGCAGGAGACTTAGAAGGTTGAAGTATAGGTGACCTTAGAGTAGGGGAGAATGGCTCCAAGACAGGGGCCGGCTCCGCAACTCAAACTCTACTGGCACCGAGACTGATGGTGCCGCAGCTGTAGATTGTTTGGATCCGACAGACTTAGTTTCCGGCATAAAAATTTTTGCAACCTTTTTTGAAGGCTGCAATGGAGCACTAGAAGAGAAAGATCTCTTCCCAGACTTGTCAGATTTTGAAGATGGAGACTTTGAAAAACCAAGGCCTTCTTGTATAGCTTCTGAGAAGGTGGTTTTAAGACACTTCTCAATAGCAATTTGTTTTTCCTCTCCAGGAGAGTCCTGTGATTAAAGGAATGACAAATGGAACAAGACTCCTGGAGATGGACAGCTCTTAGGCAATAGACACAAATTGTGTGTCTATCAATTAGGGACATTTTCTGTTCACATTTTTTGCAACCAGAGGGTTTCAAATCTTTAGAATACATCCTAAAAAAAAACGGGACAGTAACAAGGGAAACTAGATACTTTTTTTTAACAACAAGAAGTTAACAGTAAAACGTAACTATAAAAAAGGGATATAGAAGATGAAAAAGGGGGGGGGGGATACAGCTCTCTAACTTAAATGGGCTATACCCAGGGAGACTGAAAGAAAGGGGGTAGCCCTCTAATTTAAATGGGCTAAGGGTAAGGCAGTTCTATAATGTAAATTAACTGACCTTAATAATTCCTAAAATAGAAAACAGAAAGAACAGCCCTTTAACTTAAACAGGCTATAGAGAGTCTTAAGGAGGAGGCCGGGATAGGGACAATAAGGCCTAGGCAGAAGACAACAACCATCAGCAAAAAAAAACAGCAAAACAAAGCAGAAATAACTAACTAGCACAATAACTAGCTATCTAGATTAATAATGTAGTAAGAATAGGCAATTTCCAACAATAGTGATTATAAGAAAGAGTATACTTAGCCAGAGCCAGTAGAATGAGCACCCAATCTTGTTTAGCAGCAAAAGAGATCTGGGGAGCTTTCCTAGTGCATGCTGGGATAGGGTTTAGCCATGAGCTAGTGGAAGACCTCGAGCTTGTGTATAAAGGCCAAGTCGGATACGAGGATCAGATCTGAACCCATCCTGGTAAGAATGAAGATGAGATAGGGCAACAACACATCAAAGGTTATCCATGGTAAGACGCATGGTACAGCCTGTGGTTCTATTAATTGCCGTCTGGTTTTGTCTTATCTTTATAGCTCTTTCAGCTGGCAAAACACTTGAATGCTTTCAGAAAATATTTTCTCCAAGCCATTTCTCTTTATGAGATTGACAATAAAAGCATTATTGAGTCCTGTGTGAAAGTTTGAAATGGCTGCTAATTGTACTTTGTTTGTAAAGCCCAGAAGAGGAGCTGAAAAGGGTCCAGGCCCTTAGAAAAGGACCAAATGAAAAAATGCTTCCATTTGTTCTTCTAAGTCTTTTTGGTTGAGTTTCTTTGAGAAGAAGAAATGACATGGACTACTGGGGAAGAAAGCCTGGCATCTCTGGCAGTTCTCAGAATTGGAGAAACCATGCAGTTAGCTTTAGGATCTTGAGGTCTGGTAGTGGTAACTCAGATGGGTGAGTGAGGAGATCTGGAAATGGATCCAGAACCCATGGTGGATGAACTAGGTAAGACCAAATAAAGGGGAACCATACCAGGATACATGGACGGTGCAGTGGTGCAATGGCTGCATTGTTGCCTCACAGCAAGAGGTTCTCTGGTTCAATTCTCGGCTGGGGTACCTGCTATGTGGAGTCTGCATGTCTTTCCTGTGTTTGTGTGAGTTTCCTACAGGTACTCCAGTTTTCTCCCATGTCATAAAGACATGCATCTGCAGCATTTCTCCCCGGGGCTCCTCTGAAAATTGGCTTTGTTTCAAGTTGGACTTTCCCATTAAACAAGTGTTAATAATAATAATAATAGTATTAATAATAATAATAATAATAATAATAATAATAATAATAATAATAATATTGGGCAAGACCAGAAGGGGGCAGTGAGGATTACCCTGGTCTTGCAGTCCATAGCTTTCTGAATGAAGTTGGTGATAGGCAAAATTGATGGAAAGGCATAAGAGACCTGGAAGCCAAGGATGAACTAGAGCATCTTTTCGTGACTGTCTCTGTGGAGGTATGAGGGCAAAGTAAATTCTGCACTTGTTTGGGTATGAAGGAAAAGGTCACTGCAAGGTTGGTGCTACTGACTGAAAATCTCTGTTGCCGCTGTTATGTTGAGAGATCACTTATGAGGCAACAGTATAGTTCTGCACAGATTGTCTGCTAGGACTTTGGACGTCTGAGGTATGTGCAGTACTACTAGAAAGCAATTTGAAGACACTGCCCACTGCCAAATTCTTATGGCTTTTCAACAAAAAGGGTATGATTGGGTTTCGCTCTGTTTGTTGATGTACCAGACCACTAATATATTGTCTGAGTGTATGGCAATAACATCCTTGGGTAGATGGTCCTGAAATGCCTGCAGTGTAAGGAAGACCACTTTTAACTCCAAGATATTGATGTGAAGTTTGGTCTCTACTGAAGAACATGTTCCCTGGACAATCTTTCCTTTGAAATGCCCCCCTCCATCCGAGAAGGGAAGCATCTATGGTCAATGTGGCTCTAGGTATCAGAGGAAGGAAGCATCTGCCCTGAGTTACTGAGCTGGATGAAATCCACCACAGAATGTGGTCTCTGCAGACCTGCATGAGACATACTGTGTAGTGGAGGGGATGTAGTTTTTGTGACCACTGTACAGCTAATGCCCACTGTAGAACATTCAAGTGATATCTGGATAAAGGAACCATCACTATAGAGGAAGGTATTAGACCTAGGAGACACAAGATGAGTCAAGCCTGGGGTCTGGGATGTTTTATCACTTAGAGAACTAAGTATCTGATTGACTTGGCTTATGTAAGGGAAATTTTGCTGTCTGATGTACATTGTCTATGTGGCAACCTATGCATTCTATGGATTGAGCAGGAGACAGCTTGCTATTGTTGGCATTTATAGAAATGCCCACGTGAGTTGTCAGTTGTAACAGGAACATCAAAAGTAGATCCCTGGCGGTAGCAGTTACAAGTTAGTTGTCTAGATATGGGGTTACTTGGATCCCCCTGTAGCCTGAGATAGGCTGTCACTACTGCCATTATCTTGGTAAATACCCAGGGGGTTGTGGTTAGACTAAATGGCAGCAGTCTAAACTGATAGTGATTGGCTCCCAGCCAGAAATGGAGGAATCTCCTGGATTGCCTCTGGACCTTGATGTGATACTAGGTGCCCTGGAGATTGATACAGCATATCCAAAAGTCACTCCTCAGCAGAGGTAGACTTGACTGTATAGTGACCTTCCAGGACTTTGTCTGTTTTACAATTTTTTTCAGATTGCTGAGATCCAATATTGGTCTGATATCTCCCTGTCTTTTTCAGAATTAAAAACAAATTTGAATAAACTCTGGATCCTAGTTGGTCTTGGGGGACCAGTTGGATGGCTCTTTTGTCCAGTAGCCTTGAAATTTCTGTTGCTGCAGATTCCAATTGATTGGGTGGAGTATCAGGAATCTTTTGTTTAATCTTTGGGAATTCTAAAAAAACGAGATGGTGTGGGAAGCATTACAGTCACGGTGGAAGAGGCTTGATCTCATACTTTCCTCAGGGACCGAGCCAGGAGGACTCCCCGATGAATCTGAGTCTTCAAAAACTTGCTTATCATTTGGTCGACGTAGAATTCGAGTCTCGAGATCTTTTCTTGTCTGGGAAGTCTTCAGATCTCTTTTCTTTAGAACTTGTCTTTTGATTTGACTGTTTCCTTTTCTCTCTCCTTCCCTTTTGACCTTTCCTTGTTTTGTTTTCTATTTGAGAAAGGGGAAGTAGAGGGTGTCTTCAAGTCCAAAGACATTTTGGACCCTGTCTGCAGGGGAAGAAGCCCTTTTAAAATGAGTTTATCCTTTCTTCCTTGGAGGGCTCCAGTGCCGAACACAGCACAAATTGCACAAGAATCTTGCAAATGAGAAGGCTCCAAGCAGTAAACACAGTACGAGCATAGATTTTGAGATGGGATTTTATGCCCACAGAAGGAGGACTTCTTGAAGTCTGTAGAGTTTTCTGACATTAAAATATGAAAAAAAAAAAAAAAGAAGTTACGTACTTACCATAACATTCCATCTTCATTTATCCTTGACATATGGGTTCGGTTCCGAATATCGGAACCGACTTGGCCGTTACTACAGCCTGCGAGAACCAAAATAGTCTTGAGCTTAAGTCCTACCCAGAATGTTCCTCTCCAGTTTACCTCAACTTGACTTTGCAGATAAAAAAAAAACAGAAGGTTTAATCCCTTTATAGAGACCGTATCTGGTGTCACACATGAATAAAATGCATAGCTAGGACCATGATTCGTTTCACCAAAAGGCACGAATGGAAGGGGGATGGAGGATGGGGAGTCAAGGGTAAATGAAGATGGACAATACAGTTGGAACATTATGGTAAGTGCATAACTTCTTTATCTGATGTTGTCAATCTTCATTTACCCTTGACGTATGGTAGAAGTCCCCAGCTACCTTAGATCTTGGGAGGACTCATAGAAGGATATTACTGAGCACCACAGAACCAAATAACACTGTTCCCCTTGAGACCAAATCCAATTTATAATGAGTAATAAAGGTATATGGGGTAGCCCATGTCGCTGCGGCACCAATATTTGCCATGGTAGTCTTAGAACGAAAAACTGCTGAAGTCGCTATAGTTCTAGTAGCGTGTGCCCTAACAGGCCCAGGTAATTCAACTTTCGTCTTGTTGTATATGAAGGATATGTAATCCTTTAGCCATCTAGCTAAGATAACCTTGGAGACTGGCTTACCCATTCTAGTCACTTGAAAAAGAAACAAACATTTGGTCAGATTTCCTTATGTCTTTTGTTCTGTGAACATCTAATAAATGCAAACAGTAATCATCTTTGTTTGAGAAACTGGGAGAGAATACTGGTAAACTGACACCAATTTTGGTAAAAAGGAAGAGTCCGTTCTCAAGAAAACCCTATCTTTGTGAAATATCAAATATGGTAGTTTGCAAGATAAAGCTTGAATTTCTGAAATCCTTCTGGCAGAAGTAATCGCTACCAGATATATAGTTTTCAGGATAAGAATTTTAAGTTGGAATCAGCGGCAGGTTCAAAGAGGGAATGCACTATTGTCTGTAACACTAAGTTTAGATCCCAAGGTGCAAATGGATCCTTATACAGAGGTTTTAACATCAAGGTCCCTTTTAAGAATTATTTGCAAACTTTATAAAAATGAATGAATATTTTTTAAACCCATTATGAGAATTTGAAATAGCCGGTAGTTTGTTAATTTTATTTATAGCCGGTATTCGAACGCTGACAGTAGTGGAAGAGACCCCTGCTTCAAAGAGCAAAGCTAAAAATTCTAAGCCTCTAAGACTTATCACTAGGAGCAGAGAAGGGGTCAATGTTATTATTACGAGCCCAGTAGGAAAATCTCTTCCATTTATTATTATAGGGTTTTCTGGTGGAAGGCTTATGGGAGGCCAAATGAATTTTGTGAACTGGGGAAGAAAGTTTATTACACCTGGCAATCAGTGGAATTGGAGAAGCCAAGCTGTGAGCTTGAGGTTTTGAAGGTTTGGGTGAACTAATCCCTATAGCTGGAATAGAAGATCTGGATCTGGGTCGAGAGTCCATGGTCGCTGAATCAGGCAAGGCCATAAAAAGGGGAGCCAAATCTGTGGAAGCCAGAAAGATGCAATAAGGATTACCTTGCTCTTCAACCTGATTGCTTTCTTTAGAAACTGAGCAATTAATGGAATTGGGGAAAAGCGTACAATAGTTTGGAGGGCCAGTTGTGAAGGAGATCATCTCTTGGGGACTCCCCTGGAGGGGGGACCAGGGTGAAGTAGCTGCTGCACTTATTGTTCAGGGACGATGCAAATAGGTCGCAGCAAGGCTGGCCCCAGAGACAAAAAATCTTTTCCGACACTTTGGGATTGAGAGACTACTTGTGAAGCAGGAGAATGCATCTGCTCAGCTTGTCTGCTATCACATTGGATCTCCCTGGAATATGAGTTGCTGTTGCCGAACACTGAGAGCTTCCTGACAAAGCGGGTATGACTTGATTTCTCCCTGCTTGTTGATGTGCCAGACTACCAACATATTGCCTGTCTGAATTGCAATCGTTCCATAGGGGAGAGAAGTTTGAAAGGCCTGCAGTGCTAAGATCACTACCCTCAGTTCTAGAAAATTGTTATGCAAGTTGGCCTCCAAGGGGGACCAAGTGCCTTGGACAGTCTTGCCCAGATACTGCCCCCCCACCCCAATCTGGGAGGCATCTGGGGTTACTATGGTTTGGGATTGACACAGGACAAAGAAGCAGCCCAAGACAATCTCCTCTGAATGAATTCACCGAGCTAGGTCTTTCTTGCAAGGGTTTGTAATCAACATCTGATCTGACATTGGTTGATATAGTATGGACCACTGAGATGCTAGAAGCCACTATACAATTTTCATGTCTGTCTGAATTGCAATCAGGTGTCCAGGGAAGTAAATAGTGTGGGAAGAAAGAGCCAGGGAATTGTTATGGCTAGGCTTATATAGGCCCTAGAGCCGATAGCCTAGTACCAACCTATGAACCTATGTGAAATCTTGCTAGGGGAACTAATGATATGGCCGCCACCATTGAACCTAAGGCTTAAAAGACTAGTCATGAGGCTACTGTCTTGCCTCTGACAATTTCTTGCACTTGGGCCTTCATCTTTTGCAGTCTTAGATAAGGTAGGGAGGCTATGCAAGTATTGGTATTTAGAACCGCTCCTATGAACTCTAATGTTTGTGTTGGAGTCAGTTATGATTTTTTCATAATTTACAGTAATCCCCAGGTTGGCGCAGGTCTGGAGAATGTAGTATCTTGCTTGTTCTAGAAGATGCCTGGTGGGAGCGATAATGAGCCAGTTATCCAAGTACTGAAACACCCAGAATCCATGCAGTCTCAAGTGAGCTGCTACTACTGCCATGCATTTGGTGAACACCCTAGGGGCTGTGGTGAGACCAAAGGGCAGAGCTCTGAACTGATAATGACTGGCTTCCAGCCAGAAGCAGAGAAATCTCCTGGAGCGCGTGTCCATTTTTATATGGTTATACACATACTGATGAGCTAATGAGTACATTCAATCATTTGTCCCTAGAAATGGGAGAATAGAGTGAACTGTGACCATCCAGAATTTTGTCTGTTAAAAGTATTTGTTCAAAACACTTAGATCCAAAATTGGTCTCCAGTCCCCTGTCTTTTTTGGTACTAAAAATATTCTTGAATACACACCAGATTCTATCTGATCTGGCAGGGCCTCTTGGATGACTCTTTTTTTTCTAGTAGTTTTTGGGTTTCTAATACTGCTGGTTCCCTCTGACTGGGTGGAACACTGGGGATTTTCTTGCAATTGTAGGGGGTAGAAAGAAAGGTGTGGTGTAGCCCCTGGTAATGATTCTTTGCACCCAAACATCTGAAGTTATCTGAAGCCAGGTGTGTTGGTGCAGAGATAAATGCCTCCCGACTGCCTCCAGAGAAAGGCAGTCAGGTCTCCTTTCAGGATCGCTTGTAGGGTTTCCCAGGAAATGTGTCACTGGTCTGCCGCATAGACAGCGTCTTCTATTAAAGCTCTGCCCTCTGCCCCTGGGGAAGCTACTGCCAAATGTGTCCTGAAAAGACCCTTGGGACTTTTTGAACTACATTTTCCTGCTCCTCTGGTTCCTAGAATAGGACCCTTGAGGAGTGGAAAAACATATGCCCACTGCAGAAAGGGTATTTCCATTATTTTCACACCTGGGCAAGGTTTCTTGAATTTTAGGGTCAAAAAGGGACAATCCGTCAAATGGGTCATTGATGAATGAAGACTTGAATGGCTCCACAAATTCACACAAAGCATCCAGGCATGTCTCCTTATGGCGGTACCTGATCCTGCTGCTCTAGACATCGCTTTGGCTGCATGTGCTGTGAGCTTCATGAATGAATTTGAAATGGACTCTAAAGTGGCCAGCTGAGAAGCAACCTTATCTTGCACTTTGTCAAATATGGCTTTTGCCAGGAGATCTAATAACTCTTTAATCAGATCCCTTTGAAGTCTGGTGAAGTGTGCCATAAAGTTCAAAGACCATAAGTCAAAGGTCAATGAAGCATAAACCCACTTGCCAAACCTATCCATTGCCTGAGACTCTCTATTAGGAGGATGGATAGTGGAACTTTCCTCTGCCAATTCTTTTTTTGTGGCCGCTGCTACCACCATGGCATCTACCGCAAATCTCTTTACCCAAAACTGATGATCCGTGGGTGCAGTTAGAATTTTGTCCAGTCTCTTGGGAATGGGTTCAGTGGTGTCAGGAGCCTTCCATGCCCATTGCAAGATCAACTTTATGAGCTTGTCAGCGGAAGAAGTTACCCAAGAGGTAGATGGTCAAGTGGTGAAAACCTGCAGGTGCACTGATTCCTCCAAAGTGGGCTTTCTGGACATCCAGCCACCCCTCTGCTTAAGGATCTCAAGGATGTCTGTAAAGGAGACATCTTCCAGGAGTGACCGTAGGGAGCCTTCTCCTTCATTGTAATTAGTATCCTCCATGATGGGTCCCTCTGGGGAATCTAGGTGTTTTCTCTTACACTTCCTCTTTAGTGGAATGATCTGGGGAGTTGTCAGAAGAGGACAAAACTTGTATAGGTGACTCCTGCAGTTTTGGCACTCACTATCCAGGTGTTGGGATTGGTTGAAGCTCTGGATGAGGGGAAGGACCGGGAAACTGTTCTGACAGGGGGTGGAGCTGAATGAGTGCCCACAGTAGACAGAGATCTCTCCATGGCCTGGAAAGCTGATGCCCCCCAAAGAGGGAAGGGAGTCTGGAATGAGAAAGACTGCCTCTGAACCTTAGTCCCCCCTCCCACTCTGAAGAAACCACCCCCAAGGCTGAACCCGGGATCAAGCTTATGTGTGCCGAAGCCCCAAGGGCTATCGAAAATAGGGTAGCCTATAGAAAAATTACAAGAACAACAATACTAAAGAAGAAAATTCTTATATAAATACAGAGTTCGAAATAAAAAGAAAAAATAACACTTAGATCAAGAGCTAATTGGCAACGTGTCTGTCACAGGAAAGCGTCAAACAAGATCTGAGGTAAATTGGAGAGGAGCATTCTGGGTAGGACTTAAGCATGAAAGGTTTTTGGTTCTCGTGGGTTGTGGTAATGGTTGAGTCGGTTCTGATATTTGGAACCAAACCCATACGTCAAGGTTAAATGAAGAGTGACAACATCAGATGTACTATTTAAATAAAAACAGCAAGATATCTGAATGTTTTTTAATTATCTAACTATCCTTATACTAAGAACACACACACACACACACACACACACACACACACAGAAGAAACCTGCAAACCACACTAATCTAATATATACTAATGTCTACTACTACAAAGAACCTAGCAGTGCTATAACCTAATCACTTAGACAAATATTCGAAGAATGAGGGAAAAACAGCTTCATTTACCATGAAAAGTAATGGAAATCTTGGTTGACATGTATGGTAAGGCAAGCAGCAAAAGAAATCTGAGGTAATTCAGGCAGGAGGGGGGAACTCTGGAGAGGACACAGATCCAAAGCTTTGGTATAAGGCACTGATGTCAGATCCAACCAGATCCGACAACCCACATGTTGAATCAGACAAAAAAAGACAACATCAGATCCGTTTGTCTGAAATAAGCTGTTGTCAAAGAGAGAAATGGAGATTCGGACTTTCTAGAAGGGATAAGAGATTTCCAGGGTGAGAGGAGAGGAAAAAGGTCCCTTATGTACTCATTCTGCCTTATTTGACTATCCTTCATTCTGGGAGTTCCAGCTTTCTTTTTGGAACCTCCCTGTCATTCCTTTTTAAAGGTCTGCTTACTAGCATTGTGCTGAAATTGTTTATTTTGCTTCTTTCCAAAATTGGATGAGAGAGCAGAAATCCCTTGGAAATTTTGGAGAAGGGGGGATGAAAAATCTGAGAAATTAGCTGAATCAACTTACCTCTCTCATCACACTTCTTGATAACTTCTGCAGCAGAGGGTCCAAAAACTAAATCTCTATCCAAAGAAGAATTCAAAATTTCATTTTTCATTTTATTTTTGACATCTTCTGGGAGGATCTGAAAATGCAGACAGACAAACATCCTCAAAGCAGTACTTGTGGCAACAGCCCTGGTAGCACAATCTACAGATTCATAAACACTCCTCAAACAATGAGCCCTGTCTTGAGAAAAAAAAAAGAAACGACTACACAAAGCAAATTTTCCTCACAAGGGGAAACTGCAGCTAAACCTTTCCTCATACTTTCACAATTAATCAGCATAAAGTTTAACATATCAGCCTGACAGTTCAAAATTCTTAAAATCAAAGTTGTGGAAACATACACTTTTCCCAAAAAACTTATTGCTAACTTTAGAATGATTGTCTGAAGGAGAAAGAGTAGAATTGACAAGATGCAGCAGTTGGATTAAGTAAGGCTGTAGTTCCTGAGCTAGGTATGGGATTAGTGTATAAAATCTTGAAAGACAGATCTTTGTACATTCTATTGACTTTCTTAGGGCTGCAGGTTGACTGTCAGGGAAACCACAGACCTTGACTAGCACTTTCTCCAATGCTGACAGCATAGGTGGAGGTTCTGAGAATTGCATGTGTATCAGCAATAAATAGTATTTTCTATGTGCTTGAGAAACCTCAGTGTTTTCCCACTGAGGATACTGGCACATTCTGAAAATAGCCTCAGATAAAGTGAATCCCTCAATGAGAAATTCAGATAGCATACTCTCCTCAAAATCTGAATCAGAAACTTTAGAAGAAAAAAAATGTAGCTGTCTCTTCACATTTCTCTACTGATTCCACATCTTGAACCTCTTCAGGGAAAGAGGAATCCATTTTCCTTTTACCAGAAACTACCTTACAAGAAAACTCACAGATTCAATAGCTTGACCAAGACCCTAAACCAAGCCCAGAGAAACTGACACAGGAAAAATTAGTTTTCTGCCTCTTTTTGACAGGAAAGCCGAACAAACAGGACTAGTATTGCCAGCAACAGCTTCCTCAGGGATGGGTACAACATTCTTGCTAAGCATGAGTACATTCCCTGCCCCTTCACCCCTGGCTGACAAAATGGCTGTTCCTTGCCCACTAAGGAGACCCAAACTGCCACAGAGGATGTGGTTAACAGCTTGTTCTTGATGGCTGTATGCAGTGGCGGCTGGTGACTTCAAATCAAAGGGGGGCTGCAGGAGACAGCTGAATGGGTGGGGTCAATGGGAAGGGGTGTGGCCAACCAGAAAGGGGGGGGAGCTATGCTCAAAACCACAAAAAACTAACTAAATACACTGCCATGGGTGCCAAACCATCATTATGAGAGTCCAATCAAGACAAAATGAAGTGTAAAAGAATAAAAATATTTCAGTGCATTGGCTGCATGACAGTTTACTTAATATCTAGATGGAAACAAAAAGGTTGTGAGGCATGAAAAAATAAATTACTTTAAGTACATTAATGGAATGCCAGTCAAAATCAAGTATAAGAAAAACAAGCAGCACTCAACTCAAACCACTTCTTGCACTGCAGTTCTAATTATAATTTTATATTCAGCTTTATTAAAGTACCAAGTAACATGCTGAAAGTAGCAATCTATGTGATACCACCACTTTTAAAAATGTTTCTTATCCAAAAAAGACCTGCTGCCTGACAACTATCTACTTGTTTCATGGGGAAAACATGATCAAAGTAAAAAATGAAAAGCAAACAAGAAACAAGGTCAAGATACATTGCTTACAAGGATTACTGTACAGGTTATGGACCACACGATTGGCATTCTGTTTAGTTTACGGTTAAAGCCTGCAGAGATGACTGGAAGTCTCCAAATGTAATGAGCTTCTTAAAATAATGTAATCCTGTCCTTTATTACAAATACTGTCAGATGCATTTCAATACCCAAGGCTTATACATTATCTAGTTAAATATTCTCTACATGGCAACAACAGAAAGGCTTTCAATGTTGGCAATTATTTAACAGTATGCTTATTAAAGCTTACTTGCATCTTACAATCTCAGCCAAGCTTAACTGATGGTCATTAAAGTATTGCTACTTAAACACAGAGCAACAGGCACTTTGAGTAATAAACATAAATCAACAGTACAAAAAATATGACAGAGACCAGACCATTCTGCAAAAATCAAGGACAGATGAAAAGCCACTCCTGTACTTGTGTCTACCTTGGATGGGGGGATACCCTGCACATTTACACTGCATAACTACCCCTTGCCTTGCTTCGACACATCCAGAGTCACTACATGGGGGAAGTGGGGCGCAACAAGTAGGTCACAATTTGAAATGTCGCTGGCTGACTGATGACCCTATAACATTTGTCATACCTCTCAACCTCAGAGCAAGAAATCTGGACAAAGCCATACAAAGAAGTGGAACAAAGGCCCAAAAACAAGGACAATTTTTTAAAAAATATTGCTCTTATAAACTTAGAAAGATAATAGAATAGGTCTTGCATTAGTATGAATTTTCTGAATGGTATGAAATCTGAAACTCTAATGTCTGTCATTATTTTCTAACTTCAGTCTTTGCCACTAATTTGCCAAAAAAAACACAATTTTATGAAAAATGGTCCAAAAATGTGATGTAAAAATATAAAATAGCCACACAATACAGATGGGAACCTGTCAAAGAAGGGACACTTTAATATTAGTACTGCTAACTTGAGCAGCTGACAAAATAAAAGAATCTACATGCATTTCTGAAATAAAAGTAATCTATAACTATGATTACAGTTATTTCTTAATTGTAAACCCTCCATGTTTTCTTTCAAAATTGCTATTTTGCGGAGGGATTATTAGGGGAAGAGCAACATTTTGAGCCAAAATCAGGGACAGTTGATAGGTTTGGCTATGCCTAATTCTATAAAGTAATTTGCATGTATGTACCTCTCAACCTGTTAATGCAGTAAATCTGGACAAGGCCAAATATATTGGGGGAACATATAAACAATACTAAAAATGGCTCTTGTATAAACTGAGACAGTTGATAGAACAACAAGTCTTACTTTAGCATGCATTGGTTATGAAGTCTGAAACTCAGTGTGTCATTATTTAGTGACTTAATTCCTAAATGATTTGCCACAAATTTTATGAGGAACAAACCAAAAATAAGAAGCAAAAATCTATTCATTCGTTGAAAATCTGGACAGTTGGGAGGTATATTTCAGCTGGGGCTGTCTAAGTCTGCTGCCCTTCCCCCTCACAAAATCATGGTCAAATGGAGCCTCCTCCTGCAGCCATTCAAATGATCCCATTACTTTGCTATTTCACTCCATTTCCCATAACTACTAATGTGCATACTGATTTACTTCTATGATGATTTGGACTTCATTTGAAAGTTTTATTTTGCATTTTACAGCACAAACACCAAGCCATCTGCTAAACAAACTTAGCATTAAAACTTCTCTGCCCGTGAAACTCACATTCATTGAAACAGCATTGAAACCCACATTCAAAGAAAATACATTTTACCAGTGGCAGATAAAGATTAATTCTCGGCTGTTTTCAAATCATAGGCCCCTTGCATATGAAACATACATATGCTCTTTGATACACCTTCCTATTGTTTTGAACATTTTTCCAGTAAACAATGAAACAAAATGCATGCACCAATAATGACAAAACTGCCCAATTCAGAACATTTCCTTCATCAAAGTCTACTCAAACTTCTACAGTCCACCATTATCAGTAAATATGCACAATTCTACAGTCCACCATTATCAGTAAATATGCTCAATCTCTGAAGTAAAAAAAGTCATCTAAATAATTCCACATTAAATAAATCTGTAACTAGTGAAGAGGATGCTGCTAGCAAAAACCTTTATATTTCATGGTTTCATTGAAAAATAAAGTGTCTGATGCCCCTGAGGAATAAATTGCCTATATTACATTAAAAATGATAAGCTAGTAATACTGCAATAGGAAATGGATGGCAAACAAGATAACAGGCTCATAGTTAGTATCAACTTTTTCAGTACAGCAGCATTCACCCCTTGTGGGAGTAGAACCAACAACCTTTCTGCATCAAAAGCAAGTACACAACCTGTTGTGCTATTAACATTGCAAGCTGATTTTCCACAAGCAGCACTAAACTTCTCTTCCCCTGCAGCTCTCAGCTCCTTGTAAAATCCATTCAATACTCAACTGCATCTCAACTTTGCAGCACAAGAAATCTAGAAAAAGCCATATTTATTGGGGCTCAAAGGCCAAAACCAGGGACACATTAAACATTGCTTGTATAATCTTGGAAAGTTGTAGAAAATGCTGTGTTACCACCATACATTTTACTGCCAAGGTCCCTGTGTAAAAGAGTCAGAGCAACATACCACTATGCCAAATCACCTGCTTTGTGAAAGAAAAATGCTTTGTTACCACCATACATTTTACTGCCAAGGTCCCTGTGCAAAACAGTCAGAGCAACATACCACTACGCCATATCAGCTGCTTTGTGAAAGAGAGGAAGACTGAAACTTACATGGCTATCATTTCATGAATTCAGTTCTCATCATAGCTGTCAACCTCTTAGCACAAAAAACCTGGACAAACCCAGTAATGAGGGAATACAGCCCTCAGACATATTCAGTGAATTCAGTTCTTGCCATAGTTGTCAACCTTAGCACAAAAAACCTGGACAAAGCCAATAATGGGGCAATACAGTCCCAAAAATAAGGACACATTTCAAATATTCATCTTATAAACTTAGAAAATTGCTAAAATAAAAGGTCGTGTTACTATGTATTTTCTGAAGAATATGAAGTCTGAAATTCAAATGCCTGTCAATTTTATTTAACATTTGTTAATCAGGACAATCTGACTTGAACAAAAAAAAACAATTTTCAGCAGAGGCCCAGGAAGAAATAATGCAGACATGTCTTTATAACATGGGAGGACACAAAAGCAAACCCACACAAACACAAGGAGAAGATGCAGACCCCACACAGAAGGCACCCCAGCCAAGAATCAAACCCAAGAACCTGCAGCCATAAAGTAACATTACTACCACTGCACCATAAAATATCAAGCATTGCAACATTTAGAAACCACAGATATTATGAGGAACAGATCAGATCAAATAGGAGGCAAAAATCTGCAATTTTTTACAAACGGTGGTGGGTAGGAAATTCAGGTCCTTAACACCTGCATACCCAACACCATTTGTTCTCTAGCCACCAGTATATAATAACTGGGGCATTTTACACGCACACACACACACACACACACACACACACACACACACACACACACACACACACAGTCCCTTCTTCTGTCTCTTTCTTTCTCACACACACACACACACACACACACACACACACACACACACACACACATTTTTCTGTATCTATGCATTTGCATTCTAAGTAAGTATCTGACTTTCATTGTTTTGTGGTTTAAATCAGCTTTTAGTTACTGTAGGAACTAGAACTCTGACTGGCTTGCTTCCTAGTCAGTCTCTAACTCCCCATCCACTTCCCCTCCTATATTAAACAAAAATATTATAGAAACACATTAGGGGCCAAATAAAGAAGGCCCTAAAATTGTATGATAGAAAGCAGAAAGGCAACAAAGAGAATCATGAGGCAATATTGCTATATACTGCTATAAAAGCAACAGTCACAGCTGGAAAGTTAAGACACAAGAACGTTTTTGTTTGTTTGCTTATTTCAGAATTTACAGAATGTTGTTAAGTTCACAGCACAACCTTTACAAAAACATAGTTCAGAAATGGTGTTAATACTAAAGAAGCCATAGAATAACATCACACAGAAAAGTAACCTTTTTAAGCACAACGTGCACTTATTTTGCATGTCTGAGAATCAGGCAGACTAGATCAAATAGACATCTCAGACTCTTGGCGTTTTTGTTCAGCAGCCTGCATTTTAAAGCTTTAAGAATTCATGCACTGTGAAGGCAATCCTAAATACTGTCTCTGTGGCCATGATCAAAACTGTATGATGCTAGTAAGTTGCCTTGCTTGTTGATTTTTGTGAGCAAATACCAAAGGACTAAAAAGGGACTGTCATTTAAAGAAAAAGCACTTGTGTTTGTTGCCTCATTAATGTAGTTTACATTCCTTCCTAGTAAACACTGAATCACATATTTAATTAGTTAGTAATAACAGGGCTTGTCTGTATCCAGAATTAGGGGGTTCAACATTCAACAAGCACATATATGGGATGTGGAGGGAAAGACTGCAATAGAAAGCACATAAACACACACAATCATACAATATAAAACTCAAAGCTGCTGGGGTGAAAAGTAATGTTAACAGTATACTTACTTTAATTCTGCACCTTCAACCTTCACTCTCTTCTTTTCTTCTTTTTTCTTCTTCTTTCTTCTGTTCTTCCTTCGTTCTCTCTCTAGCACACCCAAAATCCCGTCCGGTTCAATCCAATGGCAAAACAAAAAAGAATTTTTTTAAAAAGGTAAAATACCATAAAAAGCCAAAAAGGTCAATCCAGAAACTAGCCGACAACTAACTGACTGATTCTCGCTCTTTTCCCAGCACATAAAGCCCGGGAAGAGAGCGACAACCAATCAGCAGCATTTAGGCTTTACTCAGCAGGCACGTCATGACTGACGTGCCTGTGGACGTCGCAGTCCGAGCCCCTTCCAAGTCTATGCGGTTTGGAACCGCTGCCGCATAGACTTCTGGGCATCACAATGATGCCTTATGTGCTCCTCCGGGCTGCAATGTAAACAAAAAAAAAAAGCTGTTTACAACCGCGGTTAAGCTGCGCAATGCGCATGCGCGTACTTTCGCGTCACAGACTCGAAATTTAAAGTGAAAAAAAAGGGATTTCTTTTTTTTTTTTAATTTAATGATTAAATTAAAAGATATACACAAGACCAAAAACAACTGATGGGGCTGCAGTCCGGCAGTCCGATGCCACGAGCCGCCCCTGGCTGTATGGACAACACCAGTGGGATCTGAGGAAAAAAAATACCTTGTCTGAGGAACCAGCTTTGGCCACAGTAGTCACCCACCTGTAATTGTAGCAAATTACCAGACTGCTGTGATGGCAAAGGCTGATTAGTTATTTTTTTCTTTTTTGTGGCTGGAGGAATGTCTGACCAAGGGATCAGTAGTTTGTTCCATGGTCAATCTGAAAATGGTGCTTTTTCCCAGTGAAGCTTACCAGCAATAGTCTGTAAAACAGGAAGGTAGCAAAAGGTCATGCCTTTTCCAACAAAAAGCACCGTAAAATCACTTTAACATTTTCCTCGGCCCCCAAAAGTAAAATAAATACAGATTATCCACAAAAGTATTGTTTAGCAACCTTTTACCACAAAAGTAAAAATGTTGGCTCCTGTTTAAAAGTGCATAAAAGTAATGTGTCAAGTCAATAAAGATATTTTTTCTGTAGCTTTAAAATAGTTGTTTTTCATGTACAAAGTTAGTTTAAACAACTGAAAGGTAATGAAGAAGATTTTTCCCCCAAAGGGAATTTATCTGCCTAGCAGTGGAACAGCTGACCATTGATCCTCCAAAGCCCATATAGAGGCGGTTTGCAATGGAAGAAAAGCTCTGAAGGGATTTGCACCCAAAGCTGTCTTTTATGTCTTCGTCTTTTTAGCTAGAGCTGACTAATAGTTTGGGTACATGGAAGATGCCCTGCAGCTTTTGAAGCTTGCCAGCTGTTATATCCTATGCAGTGTATAAGTCATATAGCTTAAGCGACTGCAGCAGTGATCAATATAAAGAACATCCACTGTTGCCTAGGCTAAAAGTGGGTCATCAAAATTATATTGGAGTCCTTTTGAACTTTCAGAATGACCCTTGAAATTAGTGGAAAGAATAGAAAAGCAACCAGGAACATTCCTGTCCACAGGAACAAAAAGGCATTTGTTTTCCAGGCCTGTCTGCAAGGAATTCTGGAGTACAGAGTTTGTCTGTTGTGAATGGAGACAAACAGATCTATTTCAGGAGCTCCCCACAGATCGATTAGTTCCTGGAAAACTCACAGATTAAATTTCTATTCATAGGGGTCTGTCCTGATCCTGCTCAGCTTATCTGTAATAACTTTCTGCTCTAATGGGATGTAAGAAGCCTGTACGTTCAGATTCTGCTGAGTTGCAATGCCCTAGGCTAGTAAGGCAAGTTTGTAAAGGGATTACTATCTGATTGCCCCCTGTTTGTTTATCACATCAGTGTAGTGTAGTCTGTTATAACTTGTACAGGTCCTGGAAATCATAGATGATTAAGACACTTGAGAACGTTTATTACTACCATCATCTCTTTGACAATTATGTGTTTTGGTCTGTCTCATTTGTTCCAAAGGCCATGAATTTCATTCCCATAGACAGAGTTCCCCAAGCAAAGTCTGAAGCATCTGTTGTGACAGACTGAGCGGGAACTGGAAGGGAAGGCCTGGATTCAGAAATATTTAGTTCTTCCACCAGTGCAACTTCCTTCTTACAATTCCTAACACATGAATGTAAAAAGATAGAGGATGCTGGTGTTGGGGACAGACTGATTTGAGAAACCATTGTATTTTCCTTATATGAAGCCTAACCAGAGGAATCATGAGAGTCATAGATGCCATGAAACCTAGAATGTGTTCCCTGGCTGAAGCCAAAGATTGACTGGAGAAGGTCAGACACTATTCTATGTAAAGGTCTACTTTTTCTTGAGGTAGAAAAGCCCTCTCAAAGGTATTATCCAGATGGTATTGCAAAAATGCTGTCCTTTGAGTAGGAATGAAAGAAGATTTCTGAATGTTAACCTGGAATCCTAAACTAACCAGGTTAGATATTCTTCACATTTTGAGAAAGACTGCAAATGTAAGACAGACATCTAAATAAGGAAAATGTGAATACCTACAATAACCTGCAATGGGTTATTATAGGAGTCAGACAATTTGTAAATACCCTTGGAGCTGTAAGTAGTGCAAGGGGTAATACAAAGAATGGAAAATGTGATCCAGATACTGAAAATTCTAAAGAAAATGTCAGAAATCTTTGAGAACTGGAAAGTGATGCTAAACACCTTTTAAATCTAATGTTACCATAGTATGCAAAATAGAGTAAAACCCCATGAGTGGAGGAGCTCCCTGGTCAGCCTCAGTAAGAAGCTGAGATCCCTTATAAGATCCCCCAAAGCTAGCTACGAAAACAAAAAAGCCACTAAATCCAAGGACAACCACAAAGCATTCTATAGCTATGTCAAGAATCTAGATGGGAACACCCAGATCTGCTCTGAGTTACAGCACAAAGGCATGAAAATTACAGAACCAACTGATATTGCCAACATCCTGGCAGATAGGTTCAGTGCTAACTTTACCCCCCTCTCACCCTCTAAAGGGCCCATATCTATACAGGAAGAATGCAGAGTCCCTGTAATCACAATTACGCAGGTAAAAGCTGCACTCTCTAAAGCCTAAAACACAGCATCCGTGGGACCGGACAACATCCCAGGCTGCGTTTTACACGAACTTCAGAACGAACTGGCTCCCCACTTAAGCACCATGTTCAATCATAGCCTCGCATCAGGCTTTGTGTCCACTGAATGGCGCACAGCATCATTTATCCCACTCCACAAAGGGTGAGCCACAACTGATCCCGGGATCTATCAATCTATTAGCCTGACGAGCCTGGTCTGCAAGGCCATGGAACGTATCATCATGGAACTCATAAACAAAGACATTTGTAACCTCCAAACTCCGGATCCCACCCAGTTCAAGTTTGTGAAAGGCAGATCATGCCTCCTGAACCTGATCGACTTCTTTGAGGCAGTCACCAAAGCCGTGGATGAGAGTAAGGTGGTTCACACAGCCTATCTTGACCTCGCCAAGGCTTTCAACACCATCCCCCATTCTAGAATTATAGCCAAACTCACTAAACTAGGTATAAATCCCTACGTCACAAGATGGGTTGCCAACTGGCTCACTGACAGAACCCACACTGTAAAAGTTGCAGACTCCAAATCTGACCTTAATGCAGTGACAAGTGGAGTACCACAGGGTTCCATCCTGGGACCTCTCCTGTTTGGTATCTACTACTCTGAAGTACAGGCTAACACAGAAGGCCTCTAGCTAACGAAGTTCGCAGATGACTGCAAACTAGGAGCCATAGTCAAGTCCCCAAATGATGTGAACATCCTACAGAAGGGCCTCACTGAGACAGATGCCTGGTGTCAGAGCCATGTCCTCAAGCTCAATGCCAAAAAGTGCAGTGTCATCCCCTTTGGTAAAAACTCTGTACCCATGAACTACCACATAGGCAGCAATCTACTTAACACCAAATGCGTGATAAGAGACCTTGGGACCCAGGTGGACAGTAGTCTCTCCTTTGATAGTCACATCACCACAGTAGTCAGGAAGTCCTTCTACGTGGTACACCTCATCATAAAAGGGTTCTCATCCAGGAAAAAATAGGTCATTGTTCCCCTCTAGTCATCAATTAGACCCATTATAGAGTACAACGCCCCTTTTGGAATGTACCTCACAAGACATCTGCAGCAGCTGGAAAGGCCCAGAAGTACCTCACAAAGAGGATTACTGGCCTCAAACAAATGCCCTACACTGACTGCCTCAAAAAACTCCAACTTTACTCCATAGCATATCGCCTACTCCGAGGTGATCTCTGCCTAACATATAAAGCTATGTCAAATCCAGAGCTGTTGGACATGCTACACCTAAAGAAATCCCAGTCCCTCCGAGCTACACACTCTAGGGACCTAAACCTTGTCACCACAATAAACAGGACATGCTGGAGGGATAGATTCCTGTCCCAGATACTTCCTATACTCTGGAACAAGCTACCCATCTATGTCAAGCAAAGTTCTTCATTAGCACTCTTCATGAAAAATCTTGATGAGTGGATGGGAAATAGGAAATACACCCCGGGGATCACGTCTGTGTCTCTGCTGGACAGTGGCATAGGAAAATAACTTTCTTGGGTGGCGTAAGCTATGGAACCTTGCTGGCTAGACTTACATAAGCCCTTGGGCTGATAGCCTAGTACCTACCTATGAACCCATGAACCTATGAACAGGGAAAGAAGGGACATCATTCTGAATTTTGGAACCTTGACATAAAGGCTAAGTCAAGAAACATCTAGGACTGGTCTCAAAGTTCCTTTCTTCTTTGGCAACGGGAAAATCATTGAATTAAATCTTTTGCCTTTTAATCTGAGAGCACTAACTCTGTGACTCCCATGGCCAGCATTTACTGGAGGACTGGGGGCAACAGAAAAGTCTGGTTTGGAAGAAATTGAGGAATCAATTAAAAAGATGAATAGTCTATATGCTGTCTACAGACTGAGTCCGGAGAGACAGAATTTCATTCAGTTTTTGCACTTGTGTGATTTCTGAATGACAAAGTTTACTTTGATTTGACATGAAATGGAGAAAGGTTTTCCCACTCCCATATGTACACTTGTTGAATGATTCTCAGAGCCCATTTGTTTGAGACTATGTAATGCCATGAAGGAGATGCAGCCCTAAAGTTTGGGAAGTATTTAAAGGATTGTCATGGAAGGAGGAGGAAAAATTACAAGGGGTAGATAGTCATTCTGACTTTTTGGAGACTATCCTTCATTCTAGGAGGCTTCCCACTTCTTTTTAGAGACTTCCTGTAAATGCATTTTGAAACTCTGTTTCTCTATAGTTTGCTGACATTACTTATGTTGTTTATTGTGAAATGAATCTGAACTGGAAGGAATGCTCTTAAACTTTGAGGAAGAAGGTTGGAAGATCTGTGAAACACTTTGAATTAATTTCCCTCTTTCATCAATTTTCTTTTCAGGACCTCAGCAACAGATGGGCCATTTGTCAGGGAAAGTTTAAAATATTAGCTTTAACATCTTCTGGGAAATTTTGTGAATGTAAACATGAAAGTTTTCCCATAACATAACCAGTGTGAGGTGGATACTGCATCAGCAGAGTGATAAGAACATTTTAAAATATATTGTTACCTGGGAAATAGAAGCAATTAAGTTATTCAAAGAAGATTTAATGTCTGAATAAGGGAGATTTGAAATCAACTTCTTCATATTCTCAAAAGAAGCCATTAAAAACACATGAACTTGGCAGTTCAGCATTATGGAGATAAACATAGCAGAATAAACCTTTTTTCCAAATCTGTCAAAAGCCTTCTCATCCATATCAGCAAACCTTTAATCAGCAGAAGGCTTTATTAAAGAAATCATTGCAAGGCCAGATTTGGGATTAGAAAATAAAATTCATATGACTGAGGAACTTTATATAATCAATTAGATTTTTTTAGGGCTGTACGCTGTTAAGAAAACATCCCCTAATACAGGTAAAAAGAAGGAACAACTATAGGGTTGCAATAAATTATAGTATTTTTTTTCAGAAACTGGAATCTCTCCCTGTTCACACAAAAAAAAGATTACTCTTCCAGGGGGTGGGCTTCTGCATACACTTTTCAAAATCAGAACGAAATGTCTGAGGGGAATTAACAGAGGAAATCTCCTTGCAGTCCAATCCCTGTTCTCTGACTGAGAATCAGTGTTGTTAAGGAGTTAAAGCCTTGAAATAAACCCTCAGTGAAGTCTAGTAAATCTTCCTTGTATAAAGTCTGGGATACTAGGGAAAAATTACCTCTGTTTCTTTTTCCTATGAAACTCCTGAAAAATAGACTGACTGAAATCAGAAGAACTAGCCCAGTAATCAGATATCTTAGCCCAGCTATGTGGTAAAACATTATCCATCCCTCCTCCAAGACTGATAAAAGTGGTTCTCCCATGCCCACAAAGGACACCCAAGCAGTTGCAGAGGATGTGTCTAAACCTTGATCCTTGATGGCATCCCAAAAACCAATACCAGAGGGATCTAAGGAAAATGATGTTTGGTCTGAGTACCAAGCATACCTCCCAACTCTACAGATTTTTGTAGAATACCCAGATTTTTGCCTCATATTTTTGGTCCATTTTTCACAAAGTTGTGGTTTTCTAGCAAATCATTGGCAAGTCATTAAAGATTGAAGTCAGAAAGGAATGATAGACATTTGAGTTTCAGACTTCATAGGTTCACAGGATATTAGTAGCCTAGTGACCTGATGGTCCTTTACAAGCCTAGCCATTAAATCCCATTATAATACTACTATTAATTATAATACCATCTATGCCCAAGATTTTTCTAGTAAGGAATACCTATGTCCAGGAGTGAAGCTGGGGCAATTCCTGGCAGAAATTTATGGTTTCCCATCCATGCTTCCAGGTTGCACTTAAACAGGGTCATGGAGGTGCTCTGCTTGATATGGAGTGGAAGTCTATTCAGAGGAGTGGCAACCCCTGAGAGATGCGTCTGTCTCTTCAGCAGGTCCTGTTTATGTCGCAGGCTAGATTGAGGTCCTTAGAACGGGAGACTGTAGTCCCATTTGACTTATTTATGAACTATAGTGCTTCATACCCTTAAAAAATTAATGCTAATGCAAAACCTGTTATTCTATCAACTTTCTTAGTTTGTAAGAGCAATATTTAAAAATTGTCCCTATTTTTGGACCTTTATCCCCCATTATTTATGGCTTTGTCCAGATTTCTTGCTCTAAAGGTTGAGAGGTATGGCACCCAGCTGTGGCCACAGCACAGTCACCCGTCAGCAGCTAAGGCAGAGAAGAATCCCCCTCTGTAATAGACAAAGGCTCACTAGAATTTTCTTTTTCTTATAGACAAGTGAGGGAGAAATCAAAGGGCTAGTAGCCTGCTCCATGCTTCAGCCAAAAAAGCAGTCTGACTGCTTGCTGTCAGAGCCTGAAAGAGTTAGTGAATATTCTTGCCAGAAAAAAAATCAGTCCTGTGATAAAAAGATAAAAGTGACAACCTCTAAAAAACAGTTTAATAAGCTCCAAATTAGAATTGTTCACCTGAACAAGCAAAAATCACCTCTGAAAGTAACTTTTTAACAACTTTTCCACATAAAAATCACACCAGAAAATAAATAAATCTTCTGCTCAAGTGCAGTCATGACAATCACTGCAATTCCAAGACCTAGCCAAAATGAATACTTTTCAAAAGAAATTATTAGTTGTGTACTTACCATAACATGGTATCTGTGTTTTCCACTTTCATTCTTCCTCATGATTGGGTCACAGGGTCTGACTCGAACACATTTCTACACACTAGACTCCAAGTCTCAAGCCTCTCCCTCTTCCCATAATGCTCTACCCATTACCCAGCCTTCTCAGATTGAGTTTGTTGCCCAAGAGTTACCATAGAAAATTTATGACCACTGTATAAGGAAAGAACAAAACCAGAGGCTCAAACCAGGAACAGAAAGTTCCCACTAACTCCAGAAACCTGCTAGTAGTCACAAGGAGGGGAGTGGCTGGGAGGGAAGGTGAGCAAGAATGAAAGTGGACAACACAAATATCAAGCTATGGTAAGTACATAACTGATCTGATGTCATCCCTTTCATTCTTCCTCACGATTGGGTCAGAGTCCCCAGCTACATAACCCTTGGGTAACCTCAAGAAAGGATATGCCAGAGCACTGTAGAACCAAAATAAAACCCAGCTTCTGAAGACAATGTCCAATTTGTTGTGACTCACAAAGGTATGAGCTTTTGACCAGGTGGTTGCAGCACAAGTAACCTCAACTGACATTCTGGAAAAAAAAAGCCAATGACGTAGCCATAGATCTGGTTGAATGGGCTTTAGTACGGGGTAACTGCAGGCCATTTCTGGCATAAATTACAGAGATGCAGTCTATAATCCATTTAGCAAGAGTAACTTTAGACAGTTAGGTGAAAAGGACATGACCAACTGATCAGTCTTTCTGCACTGCTTTGTCCTGTGGAGTTAAAAACATAGTTGTCTATGAACATCTAGAAGATGAAGCAAGTGTTCCCCCTTGTTGGAAAAATTGGGAAAGAAAACTGCCAGTTGAAGGGAATGATTCAAGATAGCCTCCATGGCCACTTTAGGCATAAAGTAAGGATTAATACAAAGGGATACTCTGTCTTTATGAAAAATAATGTAAGGTGGTCTAGAAGACAGGGCCTGAAGTTTAGAAATCTTTTTGGCTGACGTGATGGCCACTAAAAAGACAGTTTTCCAAGAAATAAATTTAATTTCACAGTCACTATTTGAGTTAGGTCCTGGAGAATGATGGTGAGATTCCACGGCGGGGGAAGGATCCTTAACAGGGGGACAGAGTAGAAAAATACCCTTCATAAAGGCTTTACCTAATCTTGATGCAGCAGGGAAACTGAATAAATTCCCTGAATGAAAATAGGATACAGCAGCCAATTGAAGTTTAATAGTAGAACAACTAGCTCCCTTCCTTAAAAGAGACAACAGAAAGGAAAGAATAGCACAGAGAGGAGCTGAGAAAGGATAGATGTTATCCTTGGACACCCAGTAGGGTAGGTAAACCTCTTCCACTTGCTATTATAAACCTTTTTGGTAGAAGGTTTCTGGGAGGCCAACACAACGTCTCGAAGAGGGGAAGCAAGTTCGGATCTCTGGACAATTATTGGAACTAGAAAAGCCAAGTAGTCGGTTTGAGGGTGCGCAGATTCAGATGATAACCCTCTGATGGGTAAAAAAGGAGATCCTGTCAGGGTTCCAGTATCCATGGAGGATATTTCAAATGAGACCAAAGAAAGGGGAATCAAATCTGTCGAGGCCAGTAGGAATTAATGAAGTCTTCAACCGTTTTTCTGTAGAATCTTCGGGATCAAGGATAGAGGAGGATAAGCGTACAGGACACCTGGTGGGGCCAATTGTGAACTAGAGCATCCCTCGAGGACTCCCCCAGAGGGAGGATCAGAGAGAAATACCTGCTGCATTTATTGCTTTGAGGAGAAGCGAACAGGTTGCAGCAAGGTTGACCTCAATGGCTGAAAGTAAAGTTCACTACAGATTGATTGAGGGACCAGTCATGAGGGGTCAGAGTGGACCTGCTGAGTTTGTCTGCAAGAATGTTGAACCTCCCCAGAATGTGAGTTACAAGTAGAAAGCAGTCTGAAGATATCACCCACTCCCAGACCCTCATGGCGCCTCTGCCCAAGGGATACAAACCAGTTCCCCTTTGTTTGTTGTTATACCAGACTACCAACATATTGTCTGTGTGAACTGCAGCTGTTCCTAGAGGAAGAATGCCCTGAAAGTCTTGCAATATGAGAAGGACTACCCTCATCTCCAGAATATTGATATTCAATCTGGTCTCTGTATGAGTCCACATGCGTTGGACCATCTTTCCCAGGAAATACCACCCCCCAAATGGGAAGCATCCATGGTCACTGTGCCTGTGGGGGAAGGGAGAAGGAATGGCCTGCCAATCACCAGGTCATTGGAAAGAAGCCACCATCAAAGATGCATTCTGCAAACCAGAGTCAACTTGATAGGAACAGATAGAGGCTGGTAGAGAATCAACCACTGAACAGCCAGGGGCCGTTGAATCACTCACATAAAAAACCTTGCTACTGGGACAGGAGTAATAGCAGCCACCATGGACCCAAGAGCTTGAAGTGCTAATCTTGCTGGTGGAGACAGAAGATCAAAAATAGTGCTAACATGTTCTCTCAAGGTTTGTATGTGATGACGAGGTAGTGATGTTGTTTGGTTTGGGATGTTTAGGAGGGCCCCAATAAATTCCAAGCTCTGTACCAGAGATAGGTTTGATTTTGCCAGCTTTATGTTGATACCCAGAAGATTGTTTATCTGTAACAAGTAATCTCTGGCCTGGATAAAGTGATGCCTGGTTGGAGCAGTCAGAAGCCAGTCATTCAGACAGGGAAACACCTGGAATCCTTTCAGTCTCAGGTGAGTTGTGAATACTGCCATGCATTTGGTAAACACTCAGGGGCTGTAGTGAGTCCAAAGAGCAGAGGAATGAATTGGTAATGATTGCCTCCCAGCCTGAAGCGCAGATGACTCATGGAGCATCTGTTTATTTTGATATCATAATACATATTTTGTACGTTTATTGAGCACATCCAATTGTCCTTTCACAACAGCAGTAAAATGGACTGAACTGTAACTATTCAGAACTTTGCTTTCTTTGTGAACAAGTTCAGCTTGCTTAGATCCAGGATAGGTTTCAGGTCCCCGGTTTTCTTTGGCACTAAAAAAAAACAGGAGTAAGTTCTGAATCCTTTTTGTTCATTTGGGACCTCTTGGATTACCCGTTTTTGCAGAAGTTTTTGACTCTCTGGAACTGAATACTTCCTCTGATTGGGTGGAACATCAGGGAGTTTCTTTTGAGTATTTAGCAGTTGAAGGAAGAAGGGAGTATAATAACCTTTGGATATCATTTTTAGGACCCAATTGTTTTTTATTAGAGTGATCCAGGTGTCTCGGTGCAGAAAAAATGACCCCCAACTGCCTCAAGAGTTCAGCAGTCGGGCAGCACTTCAGGAGTGCTGAAAGGACTTGTTCAAAGAAAGGCTGTCAAAAGCCCTGATTTGGCAGTCCCTCTCTGCCCCTGGAGTGGCATCTCCCATTATAACTCCCTCCTCTGCCCCTGGAGGAAGAGTCTTAACAATGGTCCTGGAAAGAATCTTGGGATTTCTGGAACTAGGATGTTCTTCATCCCACATTGCTGCAGTCCTAACACTTGGGTAGTCCGCTGTCCCAGTCGGCCCGAATACCAAAGTATATGGCTGACGTCGGTCAAGGCGCATTAGTCTGACGTCAGGGCGTCAGGGTACAAATGCGCATGACCGACGTCATATCCCCAGTCTTTTTTGCCGCATGGTCCGATGCAGAAGCAGTATTGCGAGTGCAGGTTGGCGTTCTGAAATTTTCTGAAGTCGGAGTTTCAGACCGAATCAAAGTTGGCTAAGTACCCCGTTGGGGAATATTTTGGTTTTTTCTTGCCTCAGTATTTAACCGGATGTCAGAAAAAGTGAATAACTGTATTTCTTGTGGGAAACAGATACCTCATAGAGATTACCATACCTTGTGTATACCTTGCTTAGGGCCTGAGCACGACGTTGTTGGATGTCGCTCTTGTGCTAGATTTAACAAACGCACTATAAAGAGAAGATTAGACTGTGCCAGGTTAGTTTTTGGGAAGCGTTGTAATTATAAAATGCCGTCGGATACTCCGACGCCTGCTTCGTCTAAAAAGCGCAAGGACAAAGCAGCAAAGCCTAGGTTGGAAGAACCGTCTGTCCCGGACGTCGGTTCTTTAGAAGGCTCGGTGGAGCCGGAGGTTCTGCCAGAAGTTTCTTTGGAGTCTCAGGGAGAGACTTTACTGTTACAAGATGTGTCCTCTCAGGAGGTAGGCCAGGCTGAAGGGGCTTCTCAGGTGGCTGTTCTCCCCTCCCTTCCTAAGGTGGTTAGGCCCTCCCCTTCTGTTTCCAAGGCTTCTTTGAGAGGCAGGCCAGGTTTAACTTCAGTGCGTGTCTCTCCTAGTTCTTCAGGATCTTTGCCTAAGAAACATATGCTTAAAATGGCAGAAGATTTGATTACTATGATTAGAGGTTCTATGCCCCCTCCTGATAAGAGGCCTAGGGTGGAACCTGAGCTAGAGAGTTTTGAGCAGTGTTCGGAGGCTTCTGAGTCTTCGGCTGAAGACTTACAGGAGTATCCT
Organism: Protopterus annectens; assembly: GCF_019279795.1. Lineage (NCBI taxonomy): Eukaryota > Metazoa > Chordata > Ceratodontiformes > Protopteridae > Protopterus > Protopterus annectens. Next base: position 914,850,266 of record NC_056743.1, on the reverse strand, counting down.
CCTTATTCTGATTCTGATGTAGATGATTCTACTCCTTGGCTTCTCCTCCTGAGGATTTTTCTTTTCAGAGACTCTTCATTCCATGAGGGAGCATTTTAAATGGGAAGGTCAAGATTTCTCTGATTCCAGGAAGAGGCTTAGGGAATTTTTGTTTTTACCCCAGCATAGGCCTTTAGCTATACCTCCTGTTCTGGATGTGGTGGAAGATGTTTTTGCAGAGGCTTCCCTGAACCCTGATTCTTTGCCTCCTGCCCCAGTTAAACCGGATAGGTATTATAGGGTGCCTGAAGCTCATAAGTATCTTTTTAAGAATCCTAGGGCAGACCCAGAAACTGTTTCTCAGGGGCCTAAAGGTGTTAAGGCTTCTGTTGTTAAAAATCCTGTCCCTCCGGATAAAGAGGCAAGGGCTTTGGATAGATGGGGAAAAAAGGTGTGTACTTCTTCCACTTTAGCCATGAGGGCTTTGAATTGCCAGTTCCACATGTTAAAATACCAAAATTATCTCCTTTCACAATTGAAGTCTAAGGTGGATGCTCTGGCGGAAGGTATTGAGTGTAAAGAGTTGCAGGATTTAGTTCATGTGTCTGAACAGGTGGGTAAGCATTCCTTGCAATGTGGTTTTGATGCTGTACAGGCCTCTTCGAGGGTGGCTGCCACTGGTTCTGTTCTTCGCAGGCACGCCTGGTTGAGGGATCAGAATTTAGCTGAGCATGTTAAGACAAGGATTTTGGATGCTCCGTTACAGTCTGATGTGTTGTTTGGTTCGCCTGTGGAAGCAGTTTTAAAGAAAATGGAGGACAAGGCTAAGTCTATGCAGACTGTTAAAGATTTTTTGCAGGTTCAGCCTCCGAAGTTTAGTAGAAATTGGCCTACTAAGGGATGGACATATCCTTCTTATGATTCCCAGTCTAGGGGTAGGTCTAGACGTGGTAGGGGTAGAGCTCAAGGTTCTTTTAGGCCTAGAACAGGGAGTTCACCTGCTCAGTCTTCTGGTGAGGGCAGGGGTCAGCCCTTTCGTAAACAGACCCAATGACCTGCCTTTTCAGCTGCCAGAGCTTTCTCGTCTGGCAGCACCTTTGGGTGGAAGGCTGGCACTTTTCAAAGAAAATTGGAGTTTCATTACCCAAGACAGATGGGTATTGGATATCATTCACCACGGTTACAGGTTTTATTTCCATACCTTGCCTCCTTTCAAAGGCATGCCAGACATTCCTCCTCTACAAAGAAAAGAGGCTCACAAGCAAATTTCTCTGTTACTCCAAATAGGGGCCATTCAGCCGGTTCCTGTGCCAGAAAGGGGCCTAGGATTTTATTCTCGCCTGTTCCTAGTACCAAAGAAGGGGAACACGTGGAGACCAATTTTAGATTTATCTACCCTCAACACTTATCTGGACATTCCCAAGTTCAAAATGTTGACGTTACAACAGCTTTTACCTCTGCTGGGCAAAGATCACTGGATGGTAACTTTAGATCTCAAGGAGGCTTACCTTCATGTGCCTATCAGACTAAGTTGCAGGAAGTATCTGCGTTTTCGAGCTGGAAATTCCCATTATCAGTTCTCTGCATTGCCCTTTGGCTTATCTACTGCGCCCAGAGTATTCACAAAAGTTCTGGCTCCAGTGATAGCTTACTTCAGGCTAAAAGGAATACAAATCTATCCTTACTTGGACGATTGCCTGATTCTGGCTCAAGAAAAGGAAGACCTTTTACAGCATTTGGAATATGTGATAGCAGTGCTAAGATGCCTGGGGTATTCTGTGAACGAAATAAAGTCCAGTCTAGTACCCTCTCAAGACATGTGCTTTCTGGGTGTGAGACTGAATACAGCAACCCAGATGGCCTTTTAACCCCGGACAAACAAAAGAATCTTTCCCTTTACTTCCATCAACTATCTCTTCAGTCCGGGCTGACTGCAAGGACAGTCCTTCAAGCCTTAGGGTTCATGGCATCTTGTATTCTGGTGCTTCCCAATGCCAAACTGCATATGAGGAAGCTGCAATGGTATCTCAAAATGTATGGACACAGCACTGCCAGGATTTGGACACTGTCATTCAAATAATACCTTGCATTCAAAAGGAATTTTTGTGGTGGGCTCAGGAATGTCACCTAAACAAGGGACTCTCTGTGACCCGGCCAGAGGCGAGTCAGATTCTAACGACAGATGCCTCAGACATAGCTTGGGGAGCTCATCTGAATGGAAAGTGGATACAAGACAAGTGGCCTGCCAGACTACAGCATCTACATATCAACATGAAGGAGATGTTAGCAGTCCAGTTTGCATTAATGGCTTTCAAGGAGTTACTTCTTCCAGGGCAGGTGTTGATTCTAACAGACAACACAACTGTCATGTGGTACATCAACAAACAAGGGGGAACACATTCTTATCCTCTATGCAGGCAAGCAATGATTTTGTGGAAGACTGCGCTCAGCTTGCAACTAACTCTTCAGGCAAGGTTTCTGTCGGGAGCACAGAACTCCTTAGCAGATGTGTTAAGCAGGCAAATCATGGATCCCCACAGTGGAAACTGGATCTTCATGTATTTCGGAAATTGACAGTGTCATGGGGAACTCCAGACATAGATCTGTTCGCTTCTCCTCTAAACCACCAGCTGCCACAGTTTTGCACGAAAAGGTTTCATCACACAGCTTGGAAAGTGGATGCTCTTTCTTTCAGTTGGAAAAATCTTCATGTGTATGCCTTTCCACCTCTGCCTCTCCTCCCAAAGGTACTCCTAAAGGTCAGACAAGACAAGCCAAGGATGATTTTAATAGCTCCAGATTGGCCTCGGCAACACTGGTACCCATTACTGAGGAGTCTGGTAAGGAAGCCTCCATGGCCTTTACCTTTGATTCCACACCTATTGTCTCAGAGGGACGGTCATCTACTCAATGTCAAGCTTCACTCTCTTCATCTAACAGCCTGGCATATTCTGTTTTGAACCACAGCAGGTCTCAACTTCCTCAACAAGTTTTGAATGTGATTATGGAAGCCAGAAGACCTAGTACAAGGAAAGTGTACGCAGAAAAATGGAAGAGATTTTTATTTTGGAGTGCAGCAAAGGATTTGGAGGTTTCTGAGCCTAATTTGAGTGTGGCTTTTCAATATCTTACTGAGTTATTGGACAAAGGTTTGTCTTTCTCTTCCATTAAGATTCATGCTGCAGCAATTTCAGCTCACTATGATTGTGACCCACCATTGTTTTCTCATCCTTTGTTCAAGCAATTTCTTAGAGGGGCAAAGAATATAAGACCCCCACGTAGAGCTCCTACTCCTGCTTGGGATCTCAATTTTGTGTTGGAGAAACTTATTCTACAACCTTTTGAGCCTGCGGCTACTGCTGAATTGAAATACTTGTCATGGAAGACTGTTTTTTTTGTTGGCCATTACTTCTGCAAGAAGGGTTTCTGAATTGCAGGCCCTTATGGCGGTTGAGCCTTTTTTGATTTTCCATAAGGATAGGGTATCATTACGTACTAATCCTTCCTTTATGCCTAAGGTGGTTTCTAGTGTGGCTTTAAACCAAACTATTCATTTGCCTACTTTTTATGCAGATCCACAAAATAAGGGGGAAAAGATTTTGCACACCTTAGATGTACACAGGCAGTTGCGTTATTATTTAAGCAGGACTAAGGATTTTAGGCAGTCTCAACAGTTGTTTGTTTCTTTTGCTTTGAGTTCTCAGGGCAAGCCAGTGTCTAAACAAACTATTTCTAAGTGGATTGGGTTTTGCATTGCATTTTGTTATTCCCATCATGGCAAGGAGATTCCAGCTGGGATTAGGCCTCATTCCACTAGGGCTACTGCCACTTCAACAGCATTTCTAAGGGGGGTGGCAACTAAGGATATTTTGGAGGCAGCTACTTGGAGTTCAGTGCATACTTTCTCTAAGCATTACCACCTTCCTCTCTACTCTAAATCTAGGGCTGGTTTTGCCACGGCTATTTTGCAGGGCATGTTGACAGCTCCTGCTTCTTTATGATTTGCCAGCCTCCCTTACCTCTGCTTTGGGATTCTACCCAAGTGTTAGGACTGCAGCAATGTGGGATGAAGAACATAGTACAGTTTTGTACCTACCATAAATGTAGATGTTCGAAGATCCACATTGCTGCAGTCCAATTTACCCTCCCTCCTTCCCCTCTGTGTTTAGGGGTGGTTGTGTGGGTGGGGTTGTACTTTTGTAAATTTGTATATACTGTACATATATTTGGTACAGGAGTGTTTGGTGTTTTTTGGTTTTGGCCTTATCTTTTTAGGGTCTTCTGACATCTGGGGCAAGAAAAGACTGAGGATATGACGTCGGTCATGCGCATTTGTACCCTGACGTCCTGACGTCAGACTAATGCGCCTTGACCGACGTCAGCCATATACTTTGGTATTCGGGCCGACTGGGACAGCGGACTACCCAAGTGTTAGGACTGCAGCAATGTGGATCTTCGAACATCTACATTTATGGTAGGTACAAAACTGTACTTTTTCTTGTCACCTCGCTGATTTCTTGAGAAAGTACACTGAAGGGTAGAAAACTTGACACCAATAGCAGACAGCATCTTCCCTTCATGTTCACTGTGGGTAAGGTATCTTTGACGGATGGCCCAAACAAAGAGGAGCCATCGAAGGATGCCTTGAAGGGGTTCCATGAAGTCCCAAAGCCTCATCCAGGCATGTCTTCTAATAGCAATACCTGAGCCGGCTGCTCATGAGGCACCTTCCGTAGAATGGGAGATGAACCTCATGGAGGAATTAGACAGAGAGGAAAGAGTAGTCAGTCAGGGAGACACTTTCTTGAAGCCCTCCACTGACATGGTCTCTGCTAGAGAGTCAGAAAGTTTTTTGACCAAATCTCTCTGCAACCTACTAAATTGTGCCAGATAATTCAGTGCTCTCAGCGAAAAGGTGGCCAAGGCATAAATGTGCTTCCCAGACCTGTCCATTGTTCTGGACTCCCTGTTTGGCGGATGGACAGAGAAGCTTTGCTTGGCTACCTCCTTCTTGTTAGCTGCTTCCACAACCATGGCATCTACCAGAATACCCTTAGTCCAGAGCGGTCCGACTTTGGGGGTGACAAGAACTTGTCCGGTCACTTAGGAATTGGTTCTATCATGTCTGGCTGTTTCCAGTCATACCAGGAAACTAAATCAATGAGTTTGTATGCTGGGTGGCGTCACCCAAGATGTTCATGGGCCTACCCTGAATGCCTGCAAAAACACAGCTTCTTCACAAGAAGGTGTTTGGGCTGGTCAACCACCTCTTTGCTTCAGGATCTCCACAATGTCTCTAAAGGAGAAGTCTTCTGGTGGTGATCTGGGGGATCCTTCTCCTTCATCAAGGTCTGTGTCCTTGGTGACAGACTCCATAGGGGAGTCTATGTGCCTCCTCTTGCACAACTTCCAAAGAATCTTCTCCATGGGAGGTTCAGGAGATGCTTCAGAAGAAAAAGGGGCTCCATCTATGGGAAGAGTTTGGAGACCCTTCAGGGTGGGCTGACCCCGGACAGGCATGATAGGCTCAGGTCTCTGATGCAATGAGGGATGTTGGGGAGGATTGTAGTTCAGACAGGTCAGATTTCGAGCAGAAGAGAAAACCCTTTTCTCAATCTGGGAAGCCGAAGGGTCCAAAAATTCCCTCCCCAACAACCCCGGAGCAAAAGCAATCAAGGAAGAAAAGGTAGGGACCTCCACTCCTCGGTTTTCAGGCAGAATTGAACCTGATCTATCCAGCTCCAAAGGTCTGAGAGGAAGGGATGGATCTGACAATGTCAGAGCCGAACCCCCCCCCCCCGGATCCGATGGTGATGTCTCAGATCTGAGACCCACTCTGATCCGAAGATGCAGGAGCTGAGGCAGTCAGGGTAACTGTCAGAGTAGAGGATAAAGGCCTCCTCAGATCTGACACTGACACTCCCAAGTGGCTAGGCTCCTGGGGGCTCCGATGCTGGTGGTCATATCAGAGAAGGAGACTGCACTGAAAGAGGAACACTCACAGATCCCACAGGGGTTGGAGAAGGCAAGACCCCCATCTGGATCTGAGTCTTGTGGATCTTCCGTATCATCCTGTCCACGTCAAGTTCTGAAAGGCTCTTAAAAGACCTCAAGGAAGCCACTAAGGACGGTCTGAAATACCTGGTCGGGGTCTCTAAGAGGTTGGAAGGCAAAGTCGTTGACTCCTATCTACCCAAGAACTCTGGAGTCCAGCTCCTTGCTCTCGGATCTGATGCAGAAGTAAAAGGTGTCAGAGAGCTCTTCAAAGCTGAACTACCAGTAGGATCCAAGGAACTCTGTGGATCCACTGGGAGCAGAGGTGGGCCTAGGATGCTATAATGTTGGACCCGAGGGCTTAGGAAGTTTGGGTGGCAGCTCTGAAGAGGTCCTGGAGGGCTTGTGTGGACATTTCTTAGGGTCTGAAGACCCTGCCACAGTGTTGGACGGGATTTGAGCCCCTGGAGAAACAGTATTCAATATTAATGGAGTTGAGTTTGCCATTGTATAAGCTTTAAGACACATTTTCTTAAAACCTTGTACATAGTATGGTTTTGGAATTATTTATGCAAATATGAATAAGCAGTATTTGATGCATAGAGGCATCAGTAGGAGTTAACTGCAGATGCTACAGGCCCCCAAATTTGACTCAAGATGGCCACTCCACCTACCTGGACCTCTTCGAATCTATCCAGATTCAACCCTTTACCCTGATCCTGGGTGACTTTAACTACCTGACCATAGAGTGGAAAAACTACTCATGCCAGAACTCAAATGCCAAGAGATTCCTCGATTTTATCAATGCGAATGCCTTGGAACAGCTAGTCGATACCCCCACAAAAGGTGATAATGTCTTGGACTTGGTATTAACCAACATGAGTAACCACTGCAGCACCCCTACATGTCATCCTCCCTGGTAAGATCCGACCATAAAGTGGTTACGTTTGAAGTCATTATCTCTCCTGCTCCCCCCCCCCCCCCCCCATCTAGGGTCAAACAAAAAAACTTCTCCAAAGCTGATTACAGCCTCCTAAGGGATGGTATAAACAGCTTCACAGCCCCCACCCCCTCTGTTGGAACTGGCACCAATGTCCAAATCTACACCAAAGTACTATACGAGTTGTAGTTGCATGGAATCGGGAATACCTGACAGGACAAAATCATCTTCTGCAAGGAATAGTCAATCTGTCTGGTGGACATTTGCAATAAATAAACTATATAGCAAAAGGAAAAAATTGCTGTCCAGGACCAAGAAGGAGCAGGTGCCCAACTGGAAGCAATCTCTCCTTAGCCTGAACAAACAAATAAGAGCACTAGTGAAATCCTCTAAAGCCAACTTTGAGTCCAAGTTGGCCACATCTACTAGAGACAATCATACAGCCTTCTTCACATATGTCCACAATCTTAAAGGAAGCACCCAGATCTGTTCAGAACAGGTAGTCAAGGACACCACATACACAAATGCTGTAGCTATAGCCAACCTACTGGCTGACAGATTCAGCAAAAACTTAACCCCTCTGTCCTCCCTTCAGTAAATCCGGACATCCCCAGTACCTGCCCCCGCTCCTCATATCTCTAGGGAACAGGTCATCATTGCCCTCTCAAAGGCAAAAAATACACCATCCATGTGGCCCAATAACAACCCAGGCGCATCCTACATGAACTCAGGCATGAACTTGCAGCACCATTAGGCACCCTGTTCAACCAAAGCCTGAGTACCAGCTTTGTTCCAGATGAGTGGAGAACAGCCACTGTCATCCCTTTACACAGAGGTGGAGCGTCCACCGATCCATGAGATTATAAACTCGTCAGCCTAACTAGCCTGATCTGCAAGGCCATAGAATGGAGTATCATGGACCTCATTAACAGGGACATTGGCAACCTCCAAATACTTGACCCCACATACCTTGGCTTTGTCGAGGTGAGGTCATGTCTGTTAAATCTGGTCGATTGCTTTGAGACAGTCACCAAAGCCATGGACAAGGGGAAGATGGTGCACACCACCTGCCTTAACCTAGCCAAAGCCTTCAACACTATTCCCCACTCAAGCATAAAAGATAAACTCTCTCAACTAGGCATCAATCCATATGTTATCAAATGGGTAGCAAACTGGCTCACTGACAGAACTGACCTAATCAAAATAGGGGAAGCCACTTCAAGCAGTAGACCTGTAATGAGTGGCGTACCCCAGAGATTAGTCTTGGGGCCTCTATTATTTGGGATACACTTCTCTGAGGTGCAGGCCAAAACCAGTGGGCTATGGCTGACCAAGTTTGCAGATGACTGCAAGCTGGAAGCGGTCATCAATTTCCCAAGTGATGTGTACGTCCTCCAAGAGGGTTTCACCCAAACAAATAACTGGTGCCAGAAACATGGCCTCAAGCTGAATGCCAAAAAATGCATCATCATCCCCTTTGGGGAGAATGACATCCCCACATATTGTCAAACAATGCCATAAGCATGCAATCAGGGGTGAGGGATTTGGGCAGGCAGATTGACAGCAACCTGACTTTTGACCACCAGGTTGCTTCCGCTGTACGGAAAGCTTTCTACATGGCACACCTCATAAGTAAGGGTATCTCATCCAGGGACAAGGAGGACATAACATCCCGTATTCTTCCCTTATAAGACCAATTATTGAGTACAACACCCCCTTCGGCATGTACCTCGCAAAGCACATGCAACAGCTGGAGAGACCACAAAGGTTCCTCACCAGAAGAATCCAGGGCCTCAAACATCTATCCTACACAGATATGCTAAAATCCTTGCCTCTCTACTAAGTTTCATACAGACTCCTCAGAGGTGACCTTTGTGTGGCATACAAACCAATCTCAGACCCCGCCTTGATGGGACTGCTGCATATCCGCAAGTCAAGCTCCACTTGTGTAACCCACACTTGCAACCTCAACCTGGTCTGTCACATCAATAGGACTTGTTGGCAGGATAAATTTGTGTCCCAGAGAGTCCCCCATCTGTGGAATAGACTCCCTCTCTACGTCAAGCAGAGTACCTCATTATCCCTTTTCAAGCGCAACCTGGATAACTGGATGGGGAACGGAAAATACAACCCTGGGATTCCACCAGGTGCTGACTTGTCTAAACATGGCCTAAACTCTTGACTAGGCTTATAAAGGCCTCAGGGCCAACAGCCTGGTAACTTTCTATGATCCTATGCACCTGGAGGCATCACTCAGATGTAATGAGTTAAGTAAAAATATTTGTGGAAGGTCTTCACCAGAGGGGTACTTATCTACCCAGCCTTGAAGAAGTGCTAACTGACTGTTGATCTCTCAAAGCCCACATGAGAAGCACATTTCAATTGCAAGAAAGTTCTGAACACTCTGCACCCTAATCACTAATGCTGTGCTGCTCTCCTCAAGCCCCTCAAAGGTTAGGACACATGGAAAGTGTTCGTAGGCTTTGGGTACTGACCAGTTGTCATATCCTTGGCAGGATATAAACCCATACAGTTTAATCTATTGCAACTGTGATCTAATGATGAACATGAAATGCCTTCCTGACTGCGAACCTGATTTGGAATCATGCATACAAATATTTACATTATTCTAAATGTTTGTACTATCAGTTTAAACTTAAAGCATGCTTACTTGACTCCTCACAAGCTAACTGTTACAGGTACATGACCATTACTCAACTGTGCAATATATGAGAAAGAATAGTATCACATATATTTCCCATTTTGGTGCCTGTAAATCCATGCAACCTGTATGGACTTTTCTGCAAGACAAGTCTTAAAAAAGATCATGCTCATCAAATATAGAAACTATTTCAGCTGGTATAACTGTCTGCTCTCCCTTCATGGACAGTCACAGATTTTCTTAGTTCTGCTGTGTGAATGGATGACTTTAAATAGAGTGCTTTTGTCCAAATGAAATTCTACCCTCACCTGGGATGGCAGTGTCAATTATTGTGTGACAGTAGACTTGTACTACCTGTATCATATTAAATTTAATGTTTGCAATATTGGACATTAATCCTTACCATAGGAGCTTGCTATATGTTGTATTTTTTTTTTGGAAAACTGCTTTATAAAGTGCAGTTGTGTAAGTCCTACTTACAGTAGATGTTCATAGAACACACTGCCTTACTGGCATATGGGTATTGGTGCCCTGCTACACTATCTCTGGCTGTCTACCAAAGCTAAGAGCTCCTCCCCCTGCCTGTCTCTGGGTGTAATGGACCAATCACCTGAGAGTAGAGGGCCTGCCTTTCAGACCCACAAATAGGACCCTTTCAATTTTTTGGGGTGTAGAGGGTAGAGAAGATGAAAACTTCAAGCTTGTGAGCACCTACTGTTCCAACCCAAAACAAACACAAACACACACAAAACAAAAAATGTCACTGAGTATAGCTCATTGGCAACTATAACCCCAAACTACGTACATACAAAAAGAGGGATGGCGGGTGGCTGCTGCCAGTAATGCAGTATGTTCTGTGTACATCTACTCTCACAGGTAAGTAAGGCTCATGCAACTGTACTGTGTTCAACAAATGCAATACTTTACTGCCATATAGGTAGATTCCCAAAGCTTACACAACCTGGAAGGATATGGGGGGGGGTCCAGAAATCTCTGGAGAATTGTCATATTAAAGTCTGCTCTGGATTTAAGGCATTCACTTTGTGGTGCTTCATAAAGGTATCAACAGAGGAACAAGTTGCTGTCTATAGAATACTAGAGTTCACTCCTTTCCAATAAGCCACAGAAGAAGAAAAGGCCTTCGTGGAATGCACCGTTACCTTGCCTTGCCTTGTCATGGTGGATGTAGCAAAAAAACAATACAAGAGGGCAACCAATGTGCAATGGCTTGCCTAGAGACAGGTCAATCCTTCTTTGCCCCGGGTAGGAAATGAGTCTTTCAGCCTTCCTGAAGGGTTTCATTCTGTCAAGATAATACCTGAGCTGCCAATGTACATCCAAGGTATGAAGTATCCTCTCTCCCTTATTATGAGGTTCTGGGAAGAACACAGGGAGGTTAAATTGACTGAGGGTGAATTCTGAGACCACTTTCAGCATAAAAGATGGGTTAATGTGTAATACAACCCTATCGCTGTGGAAAATCAGGTAAGGTTGTCCCACCATGAGAGCCTGCAGCTCAGAGAATTGCTTTGCAGATGTCAGACCAAAAAGCAAAACAATTTTCCACATTAAGAACTTCAGATCAGCCTGAGTGACAGGTTTGAAAGGTGGCAAGGTCAATTTTTCTGGAACGTAGCTGAGATCCTACAAAGGAGGAATTTGCTTGTGAGGTCTCATATGCAGTATTCCTTTCATGAACTGTTTTACAAAAAGAGAAAAAGAAAGAGTGGGGTCCACTGGCAGACAAATACAGATGGGCACTAAATGCACCTTAACTTATTGCTTCCTGCAAGACAATACTCATCAGGAAAACAGGGTTCCTTTGTATTCTGTAAGAGTACACTCATCTTTACAGGAGCCTTCCCTGTACTCCTGAAACTAATCTACTTGCCAGTGTTTTTAAAGTCTAATTTTTGAAGTCCTGATACAGATGCATACCTAAAACTTAGGCAGCAAGGCGGCATCTGTAAACCATCATGATCTGCAAAGCATGTGTAGTGAAATGATCTGCGTGGGATGAACAAAATTAGTGATACTAAGGAGCAGTTGCAAAAAGTTATGAACAATGTGAGATATTTTCCATGTTTACATTAATGCAAAAATGGAGGTAGATACTGTCATGTTAAGGGTGGTGTATGCAAGCACTGGGTGTTACTAAAAAAAAAAAAAAATTGTATTAATATATAGCTGGGTATGTGAAGACCCACCACTGGTCCAGTAATCAAGAAACCTCAGTCCCCACCACTGGCAACAGTGGGGGGACATACACTGAGAGGATAACAAGTACACACACAGTATTCCCAGATGCAGCTCTCTGCATCAAGTGCCATTTCCCTTAAGAGCACACAGTGACCACAGTCAGTCCAGGGCTGGTTTCTACCTCTTTCTCCAGATCCCCAGTAAGACTCTCCATTAGCACAGCTATAGACTTGAGATCTCAGCTGAATGACCAAACCAAGACATCCAGCACCTTTCTGTAGGGATACTATTCTGAATACTACACATAATAAAATGACAGTTGTTTCAGTAACACAGTTCGAAGCACAAAATACATGCACAAGTCCCCTGATTTTTTTTTTTTAAAAAAAGGGTCTTTTAAGTCTAAATGAATGGATACAGCCTAAAACAGTATTAGACAAGAAATAAATCATGAACTGTTGAAAAATTCCTGTCAGAAATGTTTAATATGCAATATTGTGCCAAAAGCAATCTGAAGTCTATTTCTGCTGAGGGTTATTATTCAAAAGACTGCACTGAATGAAACGATGAAAAATTCCAGTCAGGCATATTTAACATAAAATATTGCTCCAAAATTACAATTTAAACAAAAGAATCATTTAAAATGCTGTAATCCTGCGCAGTCACCTCAAATAATCATAACCCCAAAGAAAACAATGAAATATTAGCAAGTTTTCCTGCCAAAACTTCCAAATGAAGCTTTTAATCAATAGCATACAAATTACTGCGCTAATCAAAGTAAAAACAGAAGCAATGTACAAAATTTCTAATCAAAAAAAAAAAAGTCATAGCTGCAGAATACACTACTCTAGCACTGATAGAAAAAGCAGAGGGAGGAAGCATTTCTTATCTGGCTTAGCAGCTGACAAATTCAGAGTAAGAAGCAGTCTTCTCAGAGGTCCTTCTCTTGCTTCGGCACTATAAAATTGAAAAAGTCCTGTCTGTGGATATGAAATGCAGCCCCCGTATCCCCAAGTGATTGGTCTATCACACCCACAGACGGGCAGTGGAGGAGCTCTGAGCTATGGCAGACTGCTAGAGATAGGGTCGCAGGGCACTACTAATCATATGCCAGTAAGGCAGTGTGTTTGTTGAACATTTATTTTTGCATTATCAAGAATGGCAATGAAACCAGTCTCATTTTCAGAAGTATTCATTTTGCTCTGTACTGGCTTAAGCCTTATGTTGTATTTGCATCCCACATTTTATTATCTCACAAGTAACAACAGTTATGAATGTTAAAAAAGAATGAATGTACAAAATACCTAGCATTACTGTACTTTTTTTTCACAACTTTGGGCATACTTCTCAACTGTTCTGATTTTAGCAGAATGTCCAGATATTTATCTCAAATTTTTGGTCACTTCCTCATAAAACGTGTGGTTTTCTGGCAAATCACTGAAGACTGAAGTTTCTAAATAATGACATGCACTTACATTTCAGACTTCATATCCTTCAGAAAATACATGCTACCAAAATCCTGTTGTTATAGCAACTTTTTTTTAGTTTATAAGAGCAATATTTAAAACCGGTTCCTGTTTCTGGGCCGTTGTCCCCCACATTATTTTTGGCTTTTTCCATATTTCTTGGGCTAAGAGGTTGAGAGGTATGTCCAGGTTAACATATCAAACATCTCAAATATGACAGTAAGTGGCTTTGTTCTGCCACAAGACTGGTATTTATCATGATAATGTTATTCATTCCTCTGTCCTCTTCTGATTGCATTTTTGTGTTTGTCTTATAGAAGCTGCAGAAAATCAAGAGATCAGACCGAAAAGGCTCTGAATCAGTGACAGAGGAAAAGTTTGCAGTCTTGTTTTCAACAGAAATAACTCTCAGCATTAACAACAAAAAATACCAATTACAGGTATTACTGAAAATCCACAGAGCCTAGTCTTTTTTCTCCCTTAAATAAATGACAGTGAGTTTACTAAATATATTTGATTTTCAAGAGTGGTATTTCTAGTTGTGTAGTAAATGGTTTTACGCATAATATCTCAACTAAGTTATACTATAATGCTTACTGGGAATCCTGCATACATCAGTTCAGGTGCAGCAGCAAATGAAATTCTACAAAGGAAATACCATGTTTAGGATTATGCAAAATATTCTTGATGAGATTAGGATGCAATGCTGGAATCTTCTGTATTGCAGATCACTCCACTAAATTTCACTGCATTTCTTGCTGAGGCTTGAAATCAGTGGTAATGTTGTAACATGTATATAAATTCTGATTTTTTTTTTTTTTAGCAGAGTAACTTGGCAAAGAATCTTTAAATAATAGCACACATGCCCAAGCGTCAAACATTTTTATCCATAAAATGAAACAAATCTAGGACTATAATGTATTAATTTTAGTTCCATAAGCTGAAAATAACAGTATCTTCCATGGTATTTCAGTACTTCCTTCTCTGCACAGACTTCCACCCTTTTCTATCGTATCAAAATGTATAAGATCATGAGGCTAGCAGTGCAAATATCTAGATCTTGTGGAAACTGCTCACCTTCTTGCCCACCATTATTTTTCTTTTTGGAGTCAGAAATGTTTTCTCACTTGTGCTGATTAGTTCTGGTCTCACTGGGGCACAATAGTACCATTTCAATGGAGTTACATATGACAGCTGTTACAAATGAGATTTCATTCATGACAAGTTCTTTATAGGAAAGGAAACTATTGGATGCCTCCACCTGTGTTTAGATTTTGAGTCAGCCTATCATTAGACTGCACCAGATCTGTGAAATCCCCAAAGCTTATACCGTCTGCTTCCAGGAGCTACAGATCCTATAATGTGCTTCGTCTATATCCACCATAGGTTTAAATTATGCAGATGGCTTTCAGAGTCTACTTTATTGTGTCAAAGCATAAGGCATTACATAGGGTGTAAATGAAAACTATGTAATTACTGTAATGATAGATGTGTACTGGCATTTTCACTTATTTTGTCACAAGGATTAGGACAGGCAGGACTTATTCAGCTTGGCGCCTAAAACTTTCCCAGGTTACATTAACCTCTCTCCTTTTGCCACAATGCTGAATGCCTAAGGAGCCATCTCTAGATATGTGCTAGTACAGAAAAGGTCAGGTATAAGACAAAAAAAACAAAAAAACATGCTAACTCTAAGCCCCCACCAAAACAATGGCACCCATCAGGACTGAATAGAGGGAAAGACAGCCGGGATGGTGAAAAGATGGAACTGCTAATGCATATTGATTATTATGGTAGCTTTTATATCTGAAGTTGAGAGTTTCATCTGTATCACCACTAAGCACGGAGTCCCAAGCTTGATTCTTTGGGTGGTTTTCATGAAAAAATGCCCATAACAATGGCAGCCTGAGTGCTGATCTGGAAATTACATCCAGCTGACAGTGTCCAGTGAAAGTATTCAGTGATGTCCATGTTACACCTACACAAATGTCATCCATGGAAGCATTTTTACAGGAAGCCTATCAAGAGGCAATAACGCTACTACAGTGAGCATTTGCTGTTTCTGGCAAAGACATGCCATATTTCTTAATAAAATGTTATGCAGTATAACAGCCAAGTACTTAGGCTTAACTTCAAAACTGTGGCACCAAATTGTTTATTAGAACAGTCATGAATAGTTGGGAAACCTTCCTTATGGAATTTTTCTGTGCAAGTAAAGTCCTAAGATGTCTGTGTGCATCTGTACAGTACAGTAGATATTAGATATTACCCTTGATTAGCATAATTAATGTAGAAGACTAGATGATCAATTGATTGAATGACTGATATTAGATTTCAATGCCACTTCTGGCATAAAAGAAAGATTCATCCACAGGGACACTGTTGTAGATCAGATAAGTGGGGTGAGCGCATAAGTCTTGAACTTGGAAGTCTTGTAGTATAGTGGGATAAAATGAAGGTTTTCCATGTGAAAAATTTCAAATTCCAGAAGAGATAATTTCAAAGGAAAGAAAGGGAGAATGAAATAGAGAGGTGTCCCAAGAAGGTTTTACAGACTTTAAGTAAAATTAAAGGGAAAGAATCTGCACCCTAATGAAAATTTGGTGTGGTTGCTAAGTGTAACTTGATAAAGAGAAGCTAAGATCTGGCTCAAAGATCTGAGATAAATTTATTTATTTATTTATTTATTTATTACATTTTTTAACCAGAGTATAGCATTGATCACAACTGGCCAGTTTCAGTCAGAGTCCAGGCAAAATTGCAAAAACTGTAAGGCCATTATGTTACAAAATCATGAGAGAAAAAGCCTAGTAGCAAAATAATAACATAAATATAGAATTGTTTGTAAGCAGAATAGCGGATATATACTGTTATTTACAAATTAGAACAGTTGTAAAGGGTATGCACGGTTTTGTGACTGGGAAGGGCAAAGCAAGCAAGTTTGCAAAAAAAGCATGGAAAAACACGGAGGTGATTAGGTAATATTATAGGAAGTGTGGCACTGGTATTTGGTTGCTTGTAGAATATGAATTTTTAGCTGGGAGTGGAATTCAGAGTAGGACATTGATTATTTATGATAATGGGGAAGAGCATATCAAAGTTTGGGACCAAGAAGATAGAATTTGTGGTCTGTGCAGTGCAGCTTAGTGTTGGGAGCTTGGAGAAAGGTTGCAGAGGTATTGTGATTCCTGAAGTTGCATATGGGGAGAGTTCTTGTTAGTCTGACTGCTAGATTAGAAATGACTTGGTCATTAAGAAGCAAAAAAAGCAAAAAACACATTCCACAGCACCACGGAGAATGAGATGTCCAACCAAAAGGTTTTTTGTAAAACCAGGTTTAATCCTTAAAAGTATGATCACTTTCGTTTTTGTACACCAGAAACTTCTTCAGAAACATTTAAAAATCCAAACAGAACTGTTTAAATCTCCCTCCATGAAGTTAGAAACACACCTACAATCCATTACATCAGCCAGAAAGCTAAAGTCAGAAATTTAAAGGCATATACACACCATGACAAAGGTAATATGTACAAATACAAATAGTGTTTGTTGCACTTGTCCTACAAAATAACCAAAAAAAATATTATAACTAGTTAAATTGATAAGTAAAAAATATTACAGTAATTTCGTTAATAACATTCCAAAGATTTATGTTCTAAAACTGGAGCTATACTAATCTGGCTGATGTAATGGATTGCGGGTTTGTTTCTAACTTCATGGAGGGAGATTTAAACAGTTCTGTTTGGATTTTTAAATGAATCTGAAGAAGTTTTTGGTGCACAAAAATGAAAGCGATCATACTTTTAAGGATTAAAGCTGGTTTTACAAAAAAAACTTTTGGTTGGACGTCTCATTCTCCATGTTGCTGTGGATTGTGTTTTTTGCTGATTTGTTTGTTGGGTCTGCCTTTTCATTGGTCATTAAGAAGTTTGAATAACAGAGACCATAGCAAAAAAGTTGACATCTTTGTAGGAATGGGAGCCTGTTTGCTTTTTTCTAGAGTTGTGTACTGGTGTACTTATTTTGGGACAAGGGTGATAAATCTGAAGATGTGATTTTCTATAGTAAGAATATATGTGGTGTTCAGTTTCAGTGCTTGTGCTATTAAAGGAAGGCCATATTCAAGCTTTGAAAGAAGGATGCCTTTGCCTATTGCAGTTCTAGTGGCTTTGGAGAAGAATGGGAAGATGTTGTTGGTCCAGAACAAAAAGTGTGTTCATTTTTTGCCTGCCTGTTGCTGTCTAGATGGAGAGTGAAGCTTAGAAGTGGATCTAACCAGATGCCTAGGAATTTTTTAAGTGAGTGTTTTTATGGTAAAAATGTGTAGTAGGGTGGTTATTTTAGTAACCTTTTTGTTTTTTTCCAAAAAGCTTGGTCTTAGTTTTTTGGTGCAGTTAAGTAGAAAGTGTTTGTTATTAATCCACTGGATGGACAGGAAGTCTGCTTGGAGCTCTTTTTGTTGAAGTAAAAAGAACTACTGGAAGCTCTATAGGACCATGTCATCTGCATAAAGTAGTAGTGCAGATGAGGAAGATCAAGAGGGAGTTTATTGATGTAGATATGGAAAAGGAGAGGTGCTAAGACTGAGTCGTACGACATTCCTTAATATGGAAGTTGGCGAGAGGGATAAATTATTTTATACATGGAAGTGATGACCTGAAAGTATATTTCAAAACCAGGGAAGTGTGTCTTGATTGATTCTTATGTCTAACAGGTAGGGTAATAGGAGTGTGTGGTCCACAAGATCAAATGCTACGGTAAAATCTATGAAAATGGTGTCTGTTAGTGGTACACATTCATTGCTAGTATGATTTAATCTGTCAGAGTGCAAACTGCTATCATAGTGCTATGGCATGACTAGAATCCATGCTGTTTGCATGAGAGCAGTATATACTTACTGATATATTTTGTGATCTGTGAGTATATGATTTTTCCCAGGAATTTTCAGTGGGTGGGGAGGACGGAGATGGGGCAGTACTGCAAGTTTTTTTGGGGGGGGTTGTGTGGTTTAGGCAAAGTGATGACTATTGCTGATTTCCAAATGTTTGATATTGTGTTTTAGATTAAGCATATACTGAAAATATGTTTGAGGGGAGTAGAGATAAATTCCATACAGTGGTAGATGATCCATGGATAAAGACCATTGGTTCCTGGTGGACTGTCGATATGTATTTGTTCCAGGGCCACAACAATGTCTTTCATAGTTAATAGTTTGAGTTAAAGGAGGGGTAGTATAATGAGGAGGATGAGGCTTTGGAATATAGGTAGTAGATGAAATGTTATCAGAAAGAGTGGGAAGGTTGCAGTACTCTGTGCAAAATTCTGTAGGGGCGAACCTTGGTATGGTGGTATGTTGGGCTTTTGAGTTGTTCCTCCCAGATAGATGGTTTGCCTCTTTCCAGAAGAGTTTGGGGTTATTTAGTAAGGAGTTCTGATTAGATTTCATAATGTGATTTTATGGTGCTTATGGCTTACTTAGCCAAATTCCTAAGTTGTTTCAGGTTTTGTCATGATTCTGGAGAGAGTTTGTTTCCCAGGAGTGCCTGGCCTCATCTCTTAATTTTAATAGGACTTTCAGCTCAGTGGTGAACCAGTCATTCTTTTTGGGTTTATGCAATCTTTTAGTTACTGGGAAGCAGCTATCTTGGAGTTTTTGAAGAGTGGGGTTGAATGATTCGTCAGCAGAGTTGGTACTGGCGGAATTTAGAATAAATGTCCAGTTACCAGAGGAGAGAGTACAGTTGAGTATTTGGATGTTTGGTTCTGCTTTTGACCTGCAGGTGTATAGCTTGGGTGGGAATTGTTGGTAAGACAGGTGAATGCTGAGGCTAACAGGGCAATGGTTGCTGAAGCATACTGGATCAATGGAAATGTCAGAGGTAATAGAGGGATTATCTGTAATAAGTAGGTCAAGTATTTTTTTGAGTTTGGGGCAAGTAAGTTGCTGTACTGCTTAATGTTAAAGTCAGGCAGAATGTCAAGTGTGTCGTTTTGGATGGGGGTCATGAGGGTTAAATTGAAGTTACCAAGTAGTATTAAGATGGATACATTTCTTGAGAATGACGTTATGTCTTGCAGTAAGCTTCTGAATTTTTCTGGTGAGGCTGGTGGGGAAAGTAGGTCACTGCAATGTGAAGTGGCTGTTTGGTGGTGGTCATCAGGTTTACTAGTAGTCAGTTGAAAGAGGAGTCAAACAGAGCATTAGCTTAATTGACAAGATGTATATTTAGATGAGATTTGTACAGAAGTAGGTTACCGCCACTGTTGCATTGTTACACTGAGCCCTCATCTAGGTGGTAGCTGTAATTTCAAAAAAAGGTGATACATTGGTGGGGGCGGGGGGTGATCTTTTTGATCCAAGATATTTGTTATAGCTACCAGGTCTGGGTTATGCTGTGCAATGAAAGTGGGAAATTTGGTGAGTTTTATTTCTTAGGCTTTGTGCATTGATTGCATTGATTAGAAAACACGAAAGTGGGTTAGGGTCAGGGTTAGACTCTCTAGTTTCTCTTAACAATTTTTATCAGAGTAATTGGGAATATCTGATTTTTGTTTTCAGTTTTATTGGAAAGTGATATGTAGTTGTAAGTTAGTGGCAGGTAAGTAGGTATATGTTGAGTTGTTTTGGTTGCTTTTGTAGACAGGGAGGGTATACTGCAGGGTAGTTACAAGAAGAGTGGTAGTGGAGGTTGCTGAGTGTTTTGTTTGTAATGGAGTAGTAGGAATAGTATGATTGAACAGGAGCCAAGGAAAGTTTGATGTTGGGAATATTTCTTTGAATCATGACTAATAAGAAAGAGTAGAGTGGCAGGGAATATGTGCCTTGAACAAGTCATAGTTGTTGATTGAAGTGCTTAGTTGGTCTTGTATGAGTGCAGCAAAAATGCGAAAAAAGGCACTCAGATTCCAAAGACAAATTAATAAATACTGAGCTACCTGTGGCTGCACCAGAATTGTAAGCCAGTCCAGTTGTGTAATACAACAAGAAAGAACATCAAATTTCCAACAGGATACAAAACAGCTTCCAGTTTATTTAGCGCTTTCGTCTCTGAAAGTTCTGAGACTTCATCAGAATAAGCCATGACTACATGCCTATGGTTATATAATACTATTAATCAAACAATTAAACACATTTAAAGGAATACGAGTTTTTTAAAAAAAAACTTGAAGAAAAAAAAAAACAAAGAAAAACACACAGTTCCATGATTCACCCCACCACTACAGCATATGAACAGATTTGCTCCAAAGAAATTTATGCTTTAACTTAAAAAAAAAAGGAAATTATACAACCTATCAAAACAAGAAACTGATATTTTGACAGAGTTAACTGATAATACATTCAGAATTATGAAACCAGACAAAGGGGGTGGGGTAATCTTACTTGATAATATAGATTATAGTACACATATGTTGGAAATACAAACAAATACATAGAGATGTCCTATAATGAAGTCATGATAGCTCATAGAAAATACAGATGTTTCTAGAAGATGCATTGTTTCAAGGGGTGATTTCTTTATAGTTTCATAGTTTCATAGTATAGTACTAGGCTATCTGCCCTAGGGCATTTATAAGCCTAGCCAAAGTGTGTGTGGCTTTCGCCACACCATGTAAAGATACAAAAGTGTACAATTTAAATTAAATTTAGTTTACTGTGCCTCTATCTAGCAATGACACAGAGATGACCCCTGGGGTAAACCTACGATCACCCATCCATTCGTCCAGATTTCTCTTGAAGAGAGTCAGTGAGGGGCTCTGCCTAACATGGACAGGTATCCTGTTCCAGAGTGCGGGAAGCCTCTGGGTTATGAATCTGTCCCTCCAGCATGTCCTATTCATATTTGTGCTGAGGTTTAGATCTTTAGCTCTCGTGGCTCTGATGGATTTGGATTTTTTGAGGTGGAGCATGTCCATTAATTCTGAATTGGACATGGCCTTGTACGTAAGGCACAGATCATCTCTGAGCAGGCGGTATGCTACTGAATAGAGCTGGAGCTTTTTCAGTCTGGCAGCATATGACATATGCTGGAGACCCTTGATCCTCTTGGTAAGGTACTTTTGGGGTCTCTCCAGCTGCTGCAGGTGCCGGGTGAGGTACAGACCAAATGGGGCATTGTACTCAATCATAGGCCTGATAAGGGAGGAATATAAGGGTACAATGACATCCTTTGATCTGGATGTGAATCCCTTCATGATAAGGTGGGCAAGGTAGAAGGTCTTTCTAACCACTTTGGCGACGTGGGTGTCAAATGAGAGGTCACTGTCAACTTGGGTCCCCAGGTCTCTGATTACGTTTTCCATACTTAATGGATTACCACCTATGTGGTAATTTGTGGGTACTTTGTTTTTTCCAAAGGGGATGACTATACATTTTTTGGCATTTAGTTTAAGGCCATGACTCTGGCACCAGTCGTCTGTTTCTGCGAGGCCCTTCTAGAGGATGCATTGTCAGTTGGTGTGTCGACTATGGCGCCTAGTTTGCAGTCGTCTGCGAACTTTGTCAGCCACAACCCCCCTATGTTTGCCTGCACATCTGAGAAATAAATGCTGAACAAGAGGGGTTCCAAGACAGAGCCCTGTGGGACTCCACTTGTGACTGGCTTAGAGTCTGACATAGCTCCAGCTATTCTGACTTTGTGGGTTCTGTCCTTTAGCCAGTTTGCAACCCATCTTGTGACAAACGGGTTTACATTTAAGCTGTTGAGCTAGTCTATGATGCCTGAGTGGGGTATTGTATCGAAGGCTTTTGCCAGATCCAGGTAGGCTGTATGAACTGCTTTGCCTTCATCGATGGCTCTAGTGACTGTTTCAAAAAAGCCCACCAGGTTTAAAAGACAGGATCTGCCTTTTACAAAGCCGAACTGGGTAGGGTCAATTGTCTGTAGGTCCCCAATGTCTTTGTTTATGAGTTCCATAATGATCCTTTCCATAGCTTTGCAGACCAGGCTGGTCAAGCTTATGGAGCAGTAGTTTCCAGGGTCTGTAGAGGTGCCACCTTTGTGGAGTGGGACCACTGTAGCTGTACGCCAGTGTTCAGGGACGTATCTTGTCGCAAGGCATGATTTTCTTAGGAATGAACATCCAGTAATTCCACAAGCTTTTGGAATTCCAAAAGTTCATAAAGATGTTTTGAACCCCCCCCCCTTTACAGGGTGATTATTGCATCTCAAGGGAGTACTACCTACCCCCTTGGTGTATTTATAGACAGGTTATTTAAAACATTTTTTTTCTGTTGAATTTATATTGAAAGATTCATGGGATTTTCTATCCAGAATTAAACAAGAAATGTTCAGTGACACATGTTTTTTCTTAACGTTTGATGTGGTTGACCTATTCACATCTATTTCCCATACTGAGGGGCTTGAACTTTTTAGGGACACCATAACAGAGCTTGCTAGTTTAAGCAACAATATGGTGAACTTTGCAGTCAAAATTATAGAATTAATACTAGACAATGTTGTGTCTTTCGGCTTTTCCTGGTTAGGGGTTGCCACAGCGGAACTCCGGTCCGCTAATGATTGGTAGTTGATTTTTTACGTGCCGAGTTACCAGCCCTGACGCACAACCTTCAACGAAGGTATGCCCATTCATGCATGTCTCCACAGTGAAGACGCTCTAAATGAGAATCGAACTGGACAGCATCTTACTGTGAGGCGACAACGGTACCGCAGCACCACCACCGCGAGTAATTATTTTATTTTTGAAGGTACTTTCTTTAAACAGACAAAGGGAGTGGCTATGGGGGCCAGTTGTGCCCCCATTTATGCAAACCTGGTAATGTACAGTTGGGAATGTAGATATATTTTTATTCCTAGATTTCAAAATACGTGGGTTACATACCTACATTTTTTGGGGGTCTATATTAGAACTTCAAAGTTTCAAAACTTCGAATGTTCTAATATCGAACTCTATTCAGCGAAAGCTGAAAATATTGAAGCAACAGAAAATCTAATTTTGTCCTGGGGAAAGAATTTGGTTGTCCGTATTTTCAGCACTGTGGTGGAAAGTTATGGGTCGGGATCAGGTAAGTGTGCGATTGAGTTCCGGTTAGGTATATGTGCGACTGTGTGGATGTGATTGTTAGGTCAGGTTAGATGAGTTAGGGTTAGGGCATGGGTTAGGTATGTGTGCGATTGTGTGGACGTGAGGGTTAGGGCGGGTTAGGTGAGTTAGGGTTAGGGTGCGCGTCAGGTAAGTGTGCGAGTGCGTGGACGTGAGGATTAGGGCGGGGTAGGTGAGTTAGGGTTAGGGCGTGGGTTAGGTGAGTGTGAGATAGTGACGGACCTTAGGGTTAGGGTTTGGGCTAAGGTAAGTGGATAGTTAGTGGTGTGTATAGTTTAGTGTAGGATTAGGTGTAAGATTTTAGGTGCATGTGTGTGGACTGCTGTTTGGTGTGCTTGTGTTGTGTGTATGTGTTTTGGAACAGCGTTTTTTTTCACTAGGAAAAAAATTGCTGTTCTGTATGTTCAATGTTTTCAGCTTTCATTGAATAGGGTTCGATATTAGAACATTCAAAGTTTTGAAACTTCGATGTTCTAATATAGACCCATTTTTTGGATGACATTTTGATTCTGTGGAAGGACAATGTGAATGACATGAATGAATTCAGGAATTACTTGGAAAATATTTCCAGTTTCCTTAAATTCACTTATTCCTTCTCTAATTCTATTATTAATTTTTTGGATGTCACCCTAGTTAAGGATTTTGTAAGTCATTCCTTTCTTTCCAAAATATTTAGGAAGGAAACCTTTTCAAGTAATTATTTGGATTACCAGAGCCACCATCCCAAACACACAAAAAAGAAAATTTTTTAAGGGCCATTTAGTAAGGGCAGCCCATATGAGTACTAGTTGGGAGACTTTTAAGAACTAAATGTTTAACATTATTTCATTTTTTTTTAGAAAGAGGCTACCCTAGAGACTTAATACTGAGTACTAGTCCTGAGGTAGCACATGAATGGGGTGCAAGATTTAAACCTATTCTAGGTATAGGTAAAGAAAATGCTGTTTTTTTTAAACCACAAGGAGATGAGAGCTATGGACACTCTATGATTTTACCATATGATGAATTCAGAGAAATTAAGGACATCACGAAGAAAACTGGGTAATTTTTATTATCAATAGTGACCTGTTAAGAGACGGCCATAGTTTGTTTACAAGATGGGGAAAAATTTAAAATATTTGTTTGAATACCCCCTCTACATCCAAACATTAAACAACAGGGGCACTAGTAAATGTGGCAATTGTGCACAATATAATTATATTTTTGAAGGATCATTGTGTGTTTTACCTTCTATAATGAAACCTATCATATTTCATCAAGGTTAATTGTGCTACAAAAGGACTACTGTACTTGGCTGTGTGTACATCCTGCAATTTTTATTATGTTGGCAAAACAGAAAGATCATTGAGAAAACGCATCTACGAACATACTTATGCTACTAAGAATCGCAACAAAAACAATGCATTATATAAACATTCAGTTAAATGCAAGCAGTTTGCTAAGTTCAAGTTTGGAATTTTGGAAGTTATCCAGAAGACCACTAGTGGGGGATGGTGGGAACTTCAAATAGAACAAAGTGAACTCAAATGGCAACTTAAATTAAATGTGACTGTAGAACCTGGCATTAATGAAAATAATTAAATTTTACCAACACTAAAAACAAAGGCTTTGGTTAGGTAGATATATTTCTGCCTTCCGAAAAAAAGTTATGTACTCACCATAACATTCCATGTTTGTAGACCATCTCGCCCTTCATTCTTACATATGGGTTCAGAGCCATTCCTCAGCTCTGACTCAGCCGAATACAAAGCTCGAAGTCTCTAAGTTGGCTCGTGGCAAGGTATGTATCCCGTAACGCACTAGCAAGAATCCCCAGATCTTGTTTGCTGCTGTCTATAAAAGTGATATAAAGTATTTCCACAAGGAAAAACAAAGATGAAATGTCTCCAACCCTAAGGAAGATGGATACTATCTTGTCTCCAGATCCTCCAAGGATACATGGACTGGTGTAGGTGGGTGGGTTCGTAAGAATGAAGGGTGAGATGGGCTACAAACATGGAACGTTATGGTGAGTACATAACTTCTTTATGTTCTGTTGTCCTGTCTCGCCTTCATTCTTAAATATGGGACAGCATCCCTAGCACCTTTTTCTCGGGTGGCTCACGGGAATATTCTCCTAAAAAACGTGGAACCAAAGGAGGCTCTACCTCTGGAGGCCAAGTCCAATTTGTAATGAGTAATAAAGGTATGAGGAGTAGCCCAAGCTGCTGCTGCACATATACTGTCCATTGGAAAGCGGCAGATGTGGCTATAGATCTGGTGGAATGAGATTTAATTTTGAACGGGAGTTCTTTTGCCATTAGAAGAATAAATAAAGGATATGCAATTTGAAATCCAGTTTGATAACGTCATCTTGGAGACTGGCATTCCTTTTCTTGTCTCAGAAAAAGATAGAAATAATTGGTCTGATCTCCAAAACTCTTTGGTTCAATGTAGAGAGAACCTTAACTGTCTGTGTACATCAAGTTCATGAAACATATATTCCGCTTTGTTTGTATGATTTGGAAAAAAGACTGGCAGTTCAATAGTTTGATTAATGTTTGATTGTGAACAAATCTTGGGGACAAAGGAAGGGTTAGTGGGAAGGGAAACTGCCTCTATGAAATATCAAGTAAGGAGGTTTGACTGAGAGTGCTTGCAGCTCTGACATTCCTCTGGCGGACATAATGGCTACCAGAAAAATGGTCTTCCATGAAAGGAATTTTAAATCACATGTATATGAAGGTTCAAAAGGCAGTGAGGTAAGTTTTGAAAGAACAAAATTTAGATCCCAGGGAGATATAGGTTCTTGAAAAGGAGGTCTTAGTAAGGTAGTGCCTTTTAAAAATGATCTACACAATCTCTGAGCCATAAGATTAGGTTCATGTTGTCCCAAATGAAAATTGGAGATAGCTGCTAATTGAACTTTGATTGTAGCAGCAGCTGATCCCTGATGAAAACATTTGGTTAGAAATTCTAACACTAAGGGAATGGAGGCTGTGTATGGATCTATGTTCTTAGGTTGTGCCCAGAGAGGAAATCTTTTCCATTTGCTAGCGTACAGTTTCCGCATAGGTTTATGAGAAGATGTCAGGATATGTGTAAATGCAGGGGGAGAATCATAAAGCCTGACTAGTGATGGAAGTGGAGCAGCCACGCTGTCAAGTTGAGGGTGTGAAGACAGGGATGGAACGTGCCTGACATATGTGTCAGAAGGTCTGGTACTGGGTTTAGAGTCCATGGATCATCCAGAAGGTGAGGCCTGAGAAAGGGGAGCCAAATCTGACAAGGCCATTAAGGAGTGATGAGAATCATTCTGCTTCCCAAAGTCTTTGCTTTCTGGATCACTTTTGATATTAGCGGAAAGGGAGGAAAAGCATAAAGAAGTCCCAAGCGCCAATTGTGGACGAGTGCATCTCTCGGTGTCTCCCACGGAGTGGGGATAAGGATGAAGTAGCTGCTGCATTTGGTGTTCATTGGGGTGGCAAACAGATCGCAGCAAGACTGTCCCCATTTGCGGAAAATCTGTTCCGCGACTTTCTAATTCAGAAACCACTCGTAAGGCATCAAGATGGCCCTGCTGAGCTTGTCGGCTATCACATTGGTTCTCACCGGGATATGCATTCCAACTAGAAAGCATTGGGAAGATATCACCCACTGCCAAACACTTAGAGCCTCTCGACATAGGGGGAAGGATCTGGTTCCCCCTTGTTTGTTTATATACTATAGCACTGACATATTGTCTGATTGGATTGCCATTGTCCCTAGAGGAAGAAAGTTGTGAAGTGCTTGCAACGCTAGTAGCACTGCTCTCATCTCTAGGACACTGATATGCAAGTGAGCCTCGTGTTCTTGCCATGTGCCTTGAACTGTCCTTCCTAGATAAAGCCCCCCCACCCTATCAGGGAGGCATCCGTGGTCACAGTAGCAACGGGTTGGCGAGGAATGAATGGTCTCCCTATCGTTAGTTGATTGGACTGGATCCAACAACAAAGGTCGCAAGATTCCATTATTAAAATGGGATGAGAGAGAGAGGCAGTTGCTGAAGAGACCACTGGGAAAAGAGTAGCCATTGTAGAATTTTCATATGTAGTCTGGCTAGCGGAACGAGAGTTATAGTAGAGGCCATGGTTCCTAGATGTTTGAGCACTGTCTTCGCTTTGACCTTGTGTTGGGGAAGCAGGCTGTATATTTGTCTTAGATTTTGCACTCTGAAGGAAGGTGAGCCATCATTGTGACTGTGTCTATTTCTGTGCCTGTAAAAGTCACATATTGAGAGGGTGACAAGGCAGACATTTCCCAATTTATAGTAATGCCTAACTGAGTGCAGACTTAGATGGTTGAATCCCTGGCTTGTAGAAGTAGGTGCCTGGTGGTGGCAGTCAGGAGTCAGTCATCCAGGTACGGAAACACTTGGAATCCAAGATGTCTCAAGTGAGCCGTTACTACCACCATACATTTGGTGAACACCCTGGGGGCTGTGGTGAGACCAAAGGGTAGAGCACGAAGTTGGTAATGAGTGGTTCCCAGCCAGAAGCGTAAATGACTCATCGATGCTCTGTCCATTTTTATGTGGTAGCACGCATTTTGGAGGTCTGTGGAGCAAATCCAGTTGTCTTCCCCTAACAGAGGGAGTACAGACTGCAGTGTTACCATTCAGAACTTGGACCTCTTCACTCATTCGTTTAACTTGCTGAGATCCAAGATGGGCCTCCAGTCCCCTGTTCATTTTGGCACTAAAAAGAATCTGGAGTAAGTTCCGAATCCTGTCTGGTCTGTGGGGACGGTTTGGATGACTCTCTTTTGAAGCAACTTTTGGACTTCTATAGTTGCTTGATCCCTGTGATTAGATGGAATATCTGGGATTTTTTTTGGTTAGATGAGGTGGAAAAGAGAAGGGTATGGAGTATCCTCTGGAAATTATTCTTTGTACCCACTTGTCTTGTGTGATGTCATGCCAGGCTTCTGGGTACAAAGATAAGTGACCCCCGACTGGCTCCAGAGAAGCACAGTTGGGCCCCACTTCAGGAGCGCTGATAGGGACGTCCATGAAAGGAATCGTGGCCACCCTGGTTTTGCGGACCCCTCTGCCTCTAGGGTAACATCTACCATTATTTCCTCCTCATCTGCTTCTGGAGAAGGAATTAACTTGTGCATCTGGGAAAAATCTCTGTGATTTCTTGAACCACATTTTTCTGCCTCTCTGACCTTTAGGGTATGATCTAGAAGGGACAGAAAAACATACTCATGGCAGAGAGAGTCTTCCCTTCCTGCTTGCATCTGGTAAGTGTGTCTTTTACCTTTGGTCCAAACAAAGAGGAATCGTCAAAGGGGGCGTTGGTAAATGTAGATTTGATGGGCTCCGCAAAGTTACATAAGAGCATCTAGGAGTGTCTCCTAAGGGAAAATCTGAACTCGCTGCCCTGCTTGCTCCATCTGCTGCGTAAGATATCAGCCTCATGGAGGAAATAACAATAGAGCTTAAGGTGGACAACTGAGCAGTAACCTTCTCAGGGACTCCTTCAGCTAAAGTACCTTGGAGAGTATCTCCTAGCTCTTTCACGAGATCTCTTTGAAACCTAGTGAAATGGGTGAGGAAATTCAGCGATCTGAGTGAAAAAGCCGATGAAAAAATACACTTCCCGTATCTGTCCATTATTCGAGCCTGTTTGTTCAGTGGGTGGACAGATGAAGTTTCTGCTAGTTCCTTCTTTGTGGCTGCTGCCACCACCATGGCATCTACAGGCACACCTTTGGTCAAAAACTCTTTCTCTAGGAGCTGAAAGAAATTTGTTTGGCCTTTTGGGGTCTGGTTTCATGGCATCAGGAGTTTACCACACCTTTCGACTCACCAAATCTAACAGCTCATCGAAAGGCGGAGACACCCAAGAGGCTGGAGGTTGAGACCCGAAAGCCTTCAGGTACACTGACTCCTCATCAGAAAAGGTGACAGTGGGCCAGCTGCCTCTCTCATTTAGGATCTCTAGGATATGTACGAATGAGATATCAGAGGACGACCTAGGGGACCCTTCTGACTACTCGAGGTCAGTGTCAGAGGTGATGGACTCTTCAGGGTAGGCTATGTGCTTCCTCTTGCAAGTTCTCTTCCAAGGAGGCTCCTCAAAAGAGTATTTTGGGGAGGTCTCGGAAGACTGGGGGCCATCCAGGGGGGCTCCTGAGGCTGCGGGTCTTTGCTGTCAAGAGAGAGAGAGATGGTGCTGAGACAGAGGTCGGAGCATGAGGGGGAAGAGCATTGGTACCCTTGTGTGGAGCTGAAGATCTAGGCAGCACGATCCTCATCATCTCGA
Organism: Protopterus annectens; assembly: GCF_019279795.1. Taxonomy (NCBI): domain Eukaryota; kingdom Metazoa; phylum Chordata; order Ceratodontiformes; family Protopteridae; genus Protopterus; species Protopterus annectens. Next base: position 914,820,677 of record NC_056743.1, on the reverse strand, counting down.
AGGCAGATCTCTCCAGCTCCAAGGACACCACCGGTTGCAAGGAAGCGGAAGTAGCCCTTGGCTCTAGAGCGATTGGCTCCAAGACAGATGTAGGATCCGAGCTCAGCCAAGCCGACGCACCGAGAGGTAGGTTTGGAAATGAAGAAGTTCGGGTCTGAGGTTCACCATCGGGGCCGACTGGTAAGCTTCGTCTCCTAGACACCAGGGATGACACCGAAGGTGTCAGAGGGAAAAACTGCTCCGAGACAGTTGGGGTGCCGGAACCGATGGATCCACAACAAGCGGCACCGATAGCTCTGGCTCCTAAACACCGACATGGCTCGGAGGAGGAACAGATGCAGGTAATATTTCCTTAGATGGCTCCTAAACTGGGTTGGAGCCAACAACAAATTTGCTAGCGCCGATGACTTTAAAAGTATAAGCACCACTCTCTTGACATCCTCAGAAAGACTCCTGGAGGAGCTGGAAGACAAGGTAGGGGATCGAGATCTCTGCAAAATTGGAAATCTGAATGTAGGGGATACCAGTAGTAGATCTCTTGATGGGCTCTGAGATATAGATTCATCTATCAGCTCCAAAAGACTTGGGGCTGAAGCTGAACGGTCTATGTCAATAACCTCGACCAGCTCCGAAGGCAAAGGAGCCGAAGAGATAGAAGACTTCTCAATTTTGGCAATTTTCTCTGGAGGTCCAGATTTAACAGTCGGTGTAGGAGAATGTCTTTTAACTGACTTGACCTTCTCTTTTCTTAGAAGAGGGAGACCAAGAGTGAGAAGCGGAAGAGCTAGCTAAATCCTCCTCAAAGGAAGGTTTAAGGAGACCTTTCAAGATCAGTTTATTTTTCCTTTCCTGGAGAACACAGGAACTAAAAGAATGGCGAAAAGTATATGTCTCCTGTAGATGTATGGCTCCTAAGCAATAAACACAAATGGACATTTTTTGTGAACATTTTATGCATTTTTTGAAACCCGAAGGTTTATGGCCCTTGGTTTCCTTAGGCATACTACTACTTTCACCACAACAATCACAGACTATAAACTCAGAAAGATAAGAAGAGAGGACAAGGTCCTCTAATTTAAATGGGCCTAGCCCTGCTCAAGAAAAAAAAACATACAAGGGGGAAAGACAACAGAGGACTAGGTCCTCTAACTTACAAGGGGCCTAGCCCTGACAGAGGGGTAGGCGAGATAGAGAAAAGCAACAGACAAAGGTTAAAATAGGTCCTAAATAAAAAACTGACCTGTGCCAAAGAAAAGATTAACAACAACTAGCACACAAAAAAATGAAGGGATACCACTAGGGAAGGCCTGCGGAAGCGACGGCCAACAAATAGCAACAACAGTTTGCTATAAACTTCAAAAAACACACTAGCTAACTACTACAAGTTAACAACTGCAAGCTATTAGTACTAAACTATTATATTCAAAAAGAACACTGTAAATATCTGAATAAGAAAAAATATTTCAAATTAGCCACAGCCAAGAAAGAGAGCATTTCTGAACTCGTACAGTGGCAAATGAGATCTGGAGATTCTGACTAGTGCATTATGGGATACCTACCTTGCCACGAGCCAACTTGGAGACTTCAAGCTTTGTAATTGGCCAAGTCGGAGCTGAGGTTCGGCTCCGAACCCATATGTAAATGAAGGCGAGATAGGATTACGGAACATCAATTTTATATGGAATTGTATGTTTTTCTTTGTGTTTTTTTTTCTTCAGGTTTTTTAAAAAAATGTCTTATTCCTTTAAATGTGTTTAATTGTATGATTAATAGTATTATACAACCATATGCATGTGGTCATGGTTTATTCTGATGAAGTCTCAGAACTTTCAGAGAAGAAAGCGCTAAATAAACTGGAAGCTGTTTTGTATACTGTTAGAAGTTTGATGTTCTTTCTTGTTATATTACGCAACTGGTCTTGTATGAGTGGTTAAGGGATTGATAAAATGTGTGATTTGTATAAAGGATAGAGGTGGAGATTTACTACATTGTGCAGTTGACGATGGGTAGAGGGAAAGTAGTTGTTATAAGGTAGAGAAATGGCGGGAGAAGTTATAGCTGGATGAGTTGTAAAGATAGGAAGAGGTGCCTAATTGTGGAATTGTTTTAGCTAGTAATATGGCTTTAAGATGAGTGGGTCAGGTGGAAAAATAAGGGAGGAGAGTTGAAGGGATAAAAGAAATAATATGGGGTGGCTGGGGAAATGGTGGGGTGGAAGCAGAGCAAAGTGTGTCACAGCTCCTGTTAACAGGAAGAGTTGATCACTGTGAGCATGTGTATTAGGATAGGACTCCCAGATGTATTGTTCAGGAAGGTGAGCGCTAATGAGTAGAACTGAAGTTTTACCTCCTAATGGAGGAATGTCCTGGGAATGTGAGCTCTCCTACTTTGTTTTGATCTGCTAAAAGGAACTAAAGGCATCAAACACTAGGTGCTTTAAGGGACTGAAATCTGTTCATTGGCAAAGAGCATCTGCCATGACTATACTCTACGTGTAGTGTAAAGTGTAAATTAAGCAAAGAGTTCAATTACTATAGGAAAAGTGAAACTGCAGCATCAGACAGGTTAAAATAGTATGACTATGAAAGGAGGCACTACAGACATTCTAGTTAGAACCAGCATTTGACAGATGGCACTGTAGCACCATAGAACATAAACTGAGAAAAGAGTTTAAGTCTTTTAGCAGAAATCCAGATATAATCTTGCTGTGTGGAAATAAATAACTGCATAAGACACTATGTGGGCAGCTTTTCTGCTTATTAGTAGCTGATATTTATTCTTTAAATATAGTAATGTTGGTAGTGTTCCATCATAGCATGGAGTTAGGAGAAGTTGTAAGATAAAGACAGAGAAGAGTGGTTGCCAGAATCTATGAATAAGAGGAAGCGAGGGCAGGGTCGAAAGGGTTCATCCACAGAGCACTATGCTGACCAGTTCAGTAGCTAATTATTTAAAATATATTTTGATAAGAAGCCAAGCACAACCTTGGTGAACTGTTGGGTCCCCTTTGAATGGTCGACATTTCACAATGTCGACATTCATATGGCCGAGACCATATGATTGACATTTGAAATGTCGACCATGGGGAACCGGCATTACCCTACAGTGCGGAATGGCAAGATTTCCACTTCCGCACTGTAGTGCAATCTCGGAGTTGGTATATTTAAGTTTCGGGGGTGTGGGGGTGAAGCAGCGTTAAGGTAAGTTTTTTTTTGTTTTTAATGTTCTACTTGTATGGTCGACATTTCAAATGTCGATCATATAGTCTCTGCAATATGAATTTCGACATTATGAAATGTCGACCATGTCAAGTAGACCTGAACTGTTACATAAGCAGATGAAAAACAAAATTCCTCTATATTTTCATTCAAAATTAATTTGAAAAGCACATATGCATAACACTAAAAATACAATAAATACGGATACACAATAATCGCATCATCCAGTTCATGGTAATTAGATTGTGTCACTGACAAAGTGATGAGCTAAAAAAAGAAGTTTGGTACTCACCATAACATTCCATCTGTGTTGACCATTTTCATTCTTTCTCAATGTGTGGGCTCAGATCCGATCCTCGGATCTGACTCAGCCGCTTTTTACACCTCATCGACACTGCAAACTCGAGCTCCTGCCTTACCCATAGTACTCTAGACTTCCCCCATATCTCAGATCTTATTTGCTACCCTTTATTGCTAAATAATGCAATAAATAATGGTTTATGAGAAACCACTATCTGGAGCTCAAAAAGAGGAAGTTTGGTTCCCATAGTATCTTTTCATTCTTCCAAAAGTCATAAGACAAATGGTAGAGGGTTGGATGGAGGGGAGTTGAGGAAGAATGAAAATGGTCAACCCAGATGGAACGTTATGGTGAGTATATAACATTTTTATCTGATGTTATTAATTTTCATTTGTTCCTCAACATGTGGGACAGGATCTCCAGCTACCTGAATCCCAGGTGGACTCTACGAAAGGATATTCCTGAGTACTGTTGAGCCAAAGGCTGCTCTTCCCCTAGAGATCAAATCAACTTTGTAATGAGTAATAAAAGTATGAGGATTAGCCCAAGCAGCTGCAGCACAAATATCATCCATTGACGATCTGGATAGAAATACTGAAGAGGTTGCCACGGATCTGACTGAATTGAGCCCTCAAAGTTTTTGCCAAAGATAAACCCAATTTTTTGAAGACAAAGGAAATGGAATCAGTCATTTAGCTAAAGTTACTTTGGTAACTTCCTTTCCCAATCTTGCTTCAGAAAAGGAGAAAATAATTGATCTGATTTTCTGAATTTTTCATTTCTGTGCAGATAGAAATGTAATTCCTTGTGAACGTTCAACAAATGTAAAATGTATTCCCTTTTATTCGAGAAATTTGGAAAGAAAACTAGGAGACTGATAGGTTGATTAATGTTGGATCCTGACACCACCTTAGGAAGAAAAGATGGATTGGTTTGTAAGGCCATCCTATCTTTATGAAAAATTAAATAAGAGTTAGAAGATAAGGCAGGCTTGAAAGTTCTGACATGTTCCTAGCTGATGTTATGGCTACCAAAAATATAGATTTGCAAGATAAAAACTGTAATTCACAGATTGCAGCCAGTTCAAATGGTGATTCAGTCAAGGTTTGTAACAATAAATTCAAATCTCATGGTTGAGTAGGATCTTTAAAGGGGGGGTTCTGAATAAAAGGTTCCTTTTATAAATGCCCTACAGAGTCTTGATGAAGCTAAGGTAGATTTGTCAACTCCTATAAGAAAATTAGAAATGGCAGCTAATTGTACTTTAACCACTGAGGAACTGGCCCTTTCATTAAAAACAGTGGGCAAAAATTCAAGAACTTTAGGTACCAGGACTGAAAAGGAGTCAATGTCTTTCTATTGTGCCTAAAATTGTTTGAAGACAAAAGAATGTGACGGACAGTGGTGGACAGCCTGAGTTGTCTAGCTATCAATGGAATTGGAGAAACCATGCAGTCAACTTTATGCCCAAAATGTTTGAGAGAATCATGTCTGTCGGGTGAGACAGAAAGTCTAGAACTGGATGGAAAATGAACTAGATGAGGTCAAAAGAAGGGGAACAAAATCTGACAAGGTCAATAAGGGACAATGGGGATGACTGTGCTTTTCAGTCAAGATGCTTTCTGAAAGAACTTGGGGATTATAGGAGTTGAGGGGTAAGCATAGATTAGAATGGCTGCTTTCGAAGACACAGTGTCCCTTGCAGACTTTAAGGAACATCTAGAATTATTCTTTTGGAACTGTGAAACCACAGTGGATTTGGGTTTTGCTACATGAATATTGAGAAGTACAAAATGTCACCCATTTTTTGTGAAAATGTTGCCTTTGTTCACCTGTTTGCCAAGTGCAACTTTCACACATAGTTCAAAAAGTAAGGTTCCATCCCATGGGGCAGTCATAACATTGGCTTTGAGTTTTTGGTGCATTTTGCCAAGCAAATCCAGGTGTTATTATGAACCCTCAGATTCTGTGCCTGCTTCCCTGGCTGAACCATCAATGGCACTGTAGACCTAGCTCATGGTTTGATTAGCCGTGGAACCATTGGTTCACATCTGGGACTGCAGTTAGACTAAAATCTGAGTCTCGTAACCCTCAACAGTATAGGCAAATTTGACAGTTGGTTCTGGAATATTAATATGTATACCATATGGTTTAATGACCTCTTTGAAAATGTGAAGAATGAACGTAGTTGCTTTCCATTTGTCCAGCACTCAAAATTTTTTGAAGGAATTGTAGACAGCTTTGGCCTGCGGTTCATACAACTTTTTTTTAGAGGAGTCAAAACAACAATGAACACCACCAATGGGGTCTGTAATCAACTTGGCAGATCTACAATCTACTATAATAATAATAATTATAATAATATTAATAATAATTATTATAATAATAATAATAGATACTACACTCGGGGGGGGGGGCTCAATTATGATGTGCTCAGACTCAGAATGGATGTCTTGTAGTCATTTCACCTTACCCCTGATTAGCTTTAGTATTTCTCTGGAGTTTGGGTCACTAGATGGTAATAGGGAAGAATTGGCCTCCTTACCATCCTCTATATCGACATTAAAAGACACGTCACTCCGGATATCGAGTGAAAGACATGTCTGTATATGCTGTGACCTTCCAATTATGCTTGGCTTTGCCCCCTGACCTCAGAGGAAGACATCCCAAAGAGAAGAAAGACTGATGGCTGGACATACCCAACACCTCCTTGCAAGACTCCCGAGACTCTATCTATCCTGGACTGGAGGGGAATTGATGGCAGAAACAGCAGTTAAGTTAGGTTCCCGAAAAAATAAATTCTGTATTTTCAAACTGGATCATGCCAGAAAGCCTGCTGTGTTGGCATTGGGACCACCATCAACCCCATGTCTGACATTGAGGTCACTGGTATTGAAGGTACAACGTCAGATAAAAACAGCCTCAAGAACTAGTCAAAAGGATCACCCCATCAGGAAAGCTGATGAGTTGATTTCAAACTTGTAGGGCAAGACAGCCATTTGTAACCCAGTTGAGTTTGGTGGCTTTAGTATAAACAAGTGAACAGATGACTTCTGAGACAAAATTATTAGTCTGAAATGGGGTACAACCAAGGATGACCCCAGAAAGTTAACCTCTAGTGTCAATGGCAACACTGATCCTGAAGGTAACAAGGTCAGGAAAACTGATGTCAACAGCAATGCCAACCATGGGCTGTTAAGGTTGAAGGCTTCAGCCCCAAGGGGTTCATCAAGATCAATATAAATGACAATGGAATTGAAACTCAAAATGACCTCCGTGAGGAGGGGTTTGCACCCAAGTCAGAGAAGGCACTGTTGGGCACCCGATGTTAGCAGTGGAAGACACCTAGGACTACATTTGCTGCATAATAAAGAACACCTCCCACATCCTCTTGCAGTCAACTGGAGAAAAACAAACCTGCAGGAAATCTGCAGGATCTAATGAATCTATAAGACAGGTGATAAAGGGTATGGAGTTTATGTTCAGAGAAAACTGAGGAGATATTTTGGAATGGGGAAGGGTGAGAGTTTTTTTAATAAAGCTAGACCTTCTACATGTATATGCTTGACCATAGCAAACTCAATAAGCACACCATCATCAACAAACTTAGTATCAACAGCAGACTTTAACACAGTAGTAAATTCAAAAGACTTGGACTCATTAATTATAATAACACTATCTTTTTTCCTGAAACAAACCTTCTCTTTAACTGGTCTGGAGAATAGAGCTTAGAAGAATAGGTAGATGCTCTAGAAGAGTATCTAAAACAGGGTTAATCCTGAACATATCTAAGTATAGTCTATTCTTCCCTTCCTTCAAGGTGGACAGCTTCTAAACAGCACAGATGTAGTATACTTATAAAAAGCAAGCTTCTCTTGAACACTTAATACAATTAGTGTGTTTATCCTTGGGGGGGGGGGGTGGATTAGCATGTAAATCCCTTTCTTCACCAAGTAGTTTTCTACCACAGGATAGAAGAAGATGGCAAAAGAGCAAGGGGCTATGAAACCTGATTGCAACGAATATCAAATTTCTCAACAGAATAACATTAAAATGGAATGGATTAACTTAAAATGTTGCTAAGCAGCAGCAGAAGACAAAATCCTGAATGGAAAAAAAAGACACTGATACACCAACAAAATGGCAGCTTCAAGCTTCTTTTTTCAGTATCCAAAACCACTCCAAACTCAGTCAGGCACACTGGAAGCAATGAAGGCAAATAAAATAGATAATCCATGCAAGTCAATAAGAACAAACTCCAGCTGACCACCAACAATTAAATTTTATATTTAATGACAAAATGATTAAGCGCTTTCATTCCTCACAGGGAACTTCATCAGAATACACAGTTGTGTTACTCAGGCACTTAAATAACACACCCTATAGATTACATCATAAACCATCTAAACCCTTATTGGTGCCCCACTAATTAATTAGACTAATGACCTTTATACGAATAAAACTGTTGTACATAATGATATAATCTAAAACAATTAAAACTTTCAAGTACACAGCATTTCATCCCATATCAATCATAATTAATGGCTCTTCTTTTTAGAGCTGGGATGATGGAATAATGTTCATTCAAACCAGGAGGAGAGCAGGCATCTAGCCTTACCTGACAAATAAGCTCCTTGAACTCAAGACTTTTTTCCCAGTCCCCACCCCTTTCAGGAACTTCACCTCTTCCAGCACCCAAAGCCTATAACTAGGTGGGGAGCAATGTTGTGGATGTTTGTAAAGGGCATTAGTGTCTTTTCCCTTGCTAATCTCATAGATGTGCTCATATATCCTCTGTTTTCATTCTCTTTCTGTTTTCCCAACATAAAAAGAGCACACTACACAGTAAGCAACATAAACCACCCCTTTTGTGTGACAGGTGAAGTAGCCAGAAGCTAGTAATTTGTCCTGCATCCCACTGATCGGAAGTTCTGCTAAGTTGGAAATATAAAGACAGTGGGCACACATTCCACACTTGAAAGTACCTATTCTTATATTAATACTTATATGACTTCCAGTGTTCTCAAAATAATTTTTCAAGTTTGGACCTCTTCTAAATCCCAATCTAAGGGGTTTAGAAAAAACATCCAAACTGTTAAGCATATTTGAGAAAAGATCCCAGTATTTACAAAGGATTTTCTAAAGAGAAGGAGAGGTCATCCGAGCTGCCATAACCATTTGCCCCTTAACAATATTTGTTTTCTGAAAGAAAGAGTTATCACTTTGGAAATGTAGGTAAGAGATGGAAAAACATTCCTTCCTGTACAAGGTAGATACATATCTACTGTTACTAATATCCTTCCTAATATTAACATCCAAGAAATGTATTTCCATCAAGCCAACATCGTGACTAAATATCAAAACATCAAAATGCGTGGTTGTTAAAATTATATCACTATAATTAAAAATATGGAAGTTATTCATAGTGTATACAGGACCTTCCTTCAGGATAGCTGAACCGTCTAATCTTAATTCACACCCGTAATTCGACTCTGAATAATCCACAACTAATAATTCCTGTCTCTGCCCCCGTGGGTATTGGGGTCGATGTGATATTTTCCGTGTCACCTGAGCATAAGAGGGTTGAATTCCTTATTTTTAATTATAGTGATATAATTTTATACAAACGTTTTGAACCTTTTCAAAAGGGACTTACATTTGTGCCTAACAAAAAAAGCTCAGTTGCCAACACAATTCTACATGTATTTGTAAGAAATTTGAATTGGAAAGTACTATTGGGGAATGTTCCTGCACTTAATGGGGTTAGACTTAAGAAGAAAAGTATCATTAATCCACCGACTCATCCAGTCTTAACCAATTTTAAAGCTATGGTGGAAAAGAATGTTTGGAAATTGTTGAGGAGTAAATGTAGATGGTTTAATAGTAATCTAATGCGGGTCGAAAAGGGCCTTTTGTTGGGGTTAAGTGGTAATCAGGATGTGAGAATCATGAAACCGGACAAGGGGAGGGGTTGTTATTATGGAGCAATGGGTTTATTTCAGCAAGATGTTTGAGATCTCACAGAATGATGGTAAATACAAGTTTCTAAAAATGAAAAAACCTGACCTATAGAAATTTGGACTTATGGTTGAAAGATAACCAACTACAGGGGGGCCATTGATAAGCAATTATTTGATTTTTTTCAATGTCTCAAACCATTCATTCCGGAAATATTTGGTATTCCTATAGTCCATAAAAATGTAAATACCCCCCCCTCCCCCAGATCTACTGTTTCATCAGCTAGGTCCAAAACCCAACCACTTGCTATTTTTGCTGACACAAAATTGAAACCATTTTTTGGATTATTTCGGCACATACTTATTGATTCTTGGGATTTTTTAGTTAAAATGGCTGGGATTGATTTCAACACTGATTGTGTTCATAGCTATTGATGTTAAGGACCTATTTAGTGTTATTCCCCATGTCATGGGGTTAGCTTGGTTTGAGCAGGTTTATTTATTTTATTTTATTTTACATTTGTTAACTGGACTAGTCTAGCTGGATATATTTCCATTTTCAATAGAGGCCCAGGGAGAAAAGCTCCAAACAGATAAAAAAGTATGAAATATTCTTACATGGTAAATAAAGGATTAATAAAAAAAATAGAGAAACATACAAGTAATTATTATATACTAAAGATATTAACATTTGAGAAAAGCAACAGTAAAAATATTTACACTTAAGAAAGCAAAAACAAATGTAACACAGTAAGAATCATGTGCAAGTATTCACATCAGGTGGAAAGATTTCGGCAGTAAGTTAATTAGAGTTTAAACAGTGTCAATCTTGCTTACATGACTAAGCATTAAAATGTTTGGAAGTTTGGTTGGAAGAGGAAGAAACAGATGTGAAGAGGGTGGTTAGTCAGGGTTACTACAAGGACATAACCAGTGCATTTGGAGGTGTTATTTTAAGTTTTTGTTTAAAGAATGGCAAGAATGTAATTAGAGTTGGTTCATTGGGTAGCAGGTTCCAGTTTTTTCCTGCTGCATTAGTAAACAGAGAGTCACCAGCCATATTATTAGACTTTGTTATGCTAGCGAGGAGTTTGCTAGAAGAAAGTAGGGAATTCAGATTTTTATAGGGGATTAAGAGCTTGGAGAGTATAGGGGTGTTATTGAGTTGGTAAAATATCTTGTGGGCAGTAATGAGTTGGGGTATTATCAGATGGTTTTGGAATTCCAGCCAGTCTAGTTGCCTAAGATTGTAACAGTGGTGGGTTCTAAAGGGATTGCCAGTAGCGAATCTGGCAATATTATTATAGGAAGTTGCTAGTTTGTTAAGGTTAGTTTTCTTTAGGTTGGTAAAAATAGGTGAAGCGTACAGAAGAGTCGAGATTAGATGGGAATGAGCAATCTTGGTTCTGGCTGCTGGGGTTAGGAAAGGTTTTATTCTATATAAAAACACCTGCCCAGGAGGTCTTGTCCCAGGAGGATTTCAGGTTAATTCTTGAAAATATGGAGTATGTGCTTAAAAATAATTTTATTTTCTTTCCAGAGGAATATTACAGGCAAGCTGAAGGGGTGGCCATGAGGGCCTCATGTGCCACAGTGTTTGCCTATAGTGGTTGGGTTTTGGACCTAGCTGATGAAACAGTAGTTCTGGGGGGGGGGGGGTATTTACATTTTTATGGACTATAGGAATACCAAATATTCCCAGAATGAATGGTTTGGGACATTTAAAAAAATCAAGTTCTCATCTAACTTGATTTTTTGTCCCAGGAGGATTTCAGGTTAATCCTTGAAAATATGGAGTATGTGCTTAAAAATAATTTTATTTTCTTTCCAGAGGAATATTACAGGCAAGCTGATGGGGTGGCCATGAGGGCCTCATGTGCCACAGTGTTTGCCAATATTGTCTTACTACATTGGTTACAGCATTTTGTTTTTTCTTTCCCTTTTATGAAAATATTAGAGCATACTATCGGTTCCTGGATGACATTTTTATTGTTTGGAAGGGGCCCAGGAACAATATTGAGATTTTTGTTAATTACATTAATAGTACAACCGAATTTTTGATATTTAGTCATGATATTGCTTTGATAGAAATGCATTTCTTGGATGTTAATATTAGGAAGGATATTAGTAATAATAGATATGTATCTACCTTGTATAGGAAGGAATGTTTTTCCAACTTCTACCTACATTTCCAAAGTGACTACCCTTTCTTTCAGAAAAGAAACATTATTAAGGGGCAAATGGTTAGGGCAGCTTGGATGAGATCTCTCAAGGAAGACATGGTCAATGAACTTAATTTTATTGAGGAACATTTTGTAACCAGGAGTTACCCTAAAGAGGTGGTGTGTTTAATTAAATAAGATATTCTGAATGGGTGGGATTCAAGGTACCCTCCTTTGATATCCTGCAGGGATGATGAGTTAGCAGTTGGCAGGTCACCAGGTACGTTACCTGTTTTTTGGATGCTCTGGGGCAGCCGGTGGGAGTTAATGGGAGTATGAATAAAAAAATATTTTTTGTAACACAGTATCATCGTGACACCAAGGAGATTAAAAAACAAAGTTGTATTACCATAACGTTCCATCTGTATTGTTGATCTTCATTCATTCATCACTAATGGGAATGTCGGTTATGTCCTTGGAACCGAGCCAGCCTTATACCAAGTTCGCTGCAGCCAAAAACTCTCGAGCTAAGTTTTTACCCATAGTACCCTTCTCCCTGTTACCTCAGATCGAGTTTGCCCATTATCAGTAAAGCAGAGGCAGTTTCTGCGCAAGTGCCCTACCTCAGCACTTGGATCCAAAGTATCCCTCAGGAGTCTTTGCAGGGGGAAGGAGGTACGGGACAAATGAATGAAGATCAACAACACAGGTGGAAAGTTATGGTAAGATGTAACCTCTTTATCTGATGTTGTTAATCTTCATTCATTCATCACTGATGGAACAGAGTCCCCAGCTCTACCTTGTGCCACTTGGGTGGCCCTTATGGAAGAATATTCCTGAGCACCATTGAGGCGAAGGAAGCTCTACCTCTAGAGACCAAATCCAATTTGTAATGGGTTATAAAGGTATGAGGATTAGCCTACATTGCTGCTACACAAATATCATCCAAAAAAGCTCTCAAATGGATTGCCACAGAAGTAGCCATAGATCTAGTGGAGTGAGCCTTGATTTTCTGTGGTATAGGTTTTTTCTCTTGATGATAAATGAAAAGTATACAATCTCTGAGCCATTTAGAAAGGGTCACTTTAGACACAGACTTTCCCATTTTAGCGCCAGAAAAGGAAATAAACAGTTGAGCTGTTTTTGTCCTGTCCAGATAGAATCTCAACTGTCTATGTACGTCCAATGACTGCAGACAGTACTCTCCTTTATTAGAAAAATTTGGGGGGAAAAATGGAAAGTTAATAGTCTGATTAATGGAGAAATCCAAAATTACTTTAGGGAGAAAGGAGGGGTTTGTCCGGAGTGATACTCTGTCCTTGTGGAAAATCAAATAGGGACGTTTTATGCATAGACCATGGAGCTCAGAAATTTACCTAGCTGACGTGATGGCCACCAGGAAAAGAGACTTCCAGAATAAAAAACTTGATGTCACAAGCTGTTGCAGGCTCAAAGGGCAGTTGTGTCAAAGATTGTAGGACTAATGTAAGTTTCCATGGTTCGATAGGTAGTTTAATTGGAGGTTTAATATGTGAGACTCCTTTTAGGAAGGTTTTGCATAGAGGAAGTGAAATCAAAGAATTCCCAAAACCATTATGGAAGTTCGAAATAGCAGCTAGATGGACTCGTATAGTAGAAGCTGCAGCATCCTTGTCAAAGAAATTTTATAAATAGTGTAGTACTATAGTAACTGGGACCGAGTATGTGTCTAGTTATCTCTGCTTAGATGAAATTGAAAATCTCTTCCATTTGTCAAGGTAAAGTTTTCTAGTGATTGGTTTGTGAGAGGCCAGAATATTATCATGCACTGGGGAGCAGAGGTTATTCTGCCTAGTGAGCAGCAGAACTGGAGAAACCAAGCTTTCAGCTTCAGACTGGTTAAGTTCAGGTGACTCAACCCATGGGGGTGGGAGATCAGATCTGGAGTTGGATCCAGAATCCACGGTCAGCATAGAAGGTAAGGCCGGAGAAAGGGGAACCATACTTGTCGAGGACACTAAGGAGCTATGAGGATCACTTTGCATTTGAACCGAAGAGCTTTCTTCAAGAATTGGGGAATCAGAGGGATGGGAGGGTAAGCATATGGACAAAGTCCTATGGGCCAATCCTGGGTAAGAGCATCCCTCAGGGACTCCCCCTGCAAGGGAATTAGGGCAAAGTTGTTGCTGCATTTGTGGTTTAATGGGGAAGTGAATAGGTTGCAGCAAGGCTGGCCCCAATTGTTGAAAATTTCTGTCGCTATGGATGGATTGAAGGACCATTCGTGAGGCAGGAGAATACATCTGCTCAGTTTGTCTGCAATCATGTTGGAATCCCCAGGAATATGTGTTGCTATTAGAAAGCGGTTGGAAGCTATCGCACATTGCCAAATTCTCATGGCCTTTCGACATAGGGGATAGGACTTGTTTCCTCTTTGCTTGTTGATATACCAGACTACTGACATGTCTGACTGGATGGCAATTTTCCCAGAAGGAAGAACAGAATGGAATGCTTGCAATGCTTAAAGCACTGCCCTCAGTTATACAACATGGATACACAGATTTGCCTCTGTTGTGGACCACGTGCCTTGGACTGATATTCCCTGAAAATGCCCCCCACCCTATCAGGGAAGCATCCATGGTCACAGTGGCTGTGGGTTGGGAAGGTTGGAAGGGGTGGCTCCAAAGCTCTGTTTCTGGCCTCACCCACCAAAGTAGGTCCTGTTTGCAATGATTGGTTATCTGAATCTGAAAGGACAAAGGATGATGATTTGGGTACCACTGAGATAGCAGAAGCCATTGAAGGAATCTCATATGAAGTTTTGCAAGAGGCACCATTGGAATAGAAGCTGCCATCGAACCCAGGAGCTGGAGGACCTCTCGTGCTGAAACCTTGTTTTGACAGAGTATCACCTGGAGTTGTAGCCTCAGACTTTGTAATCTGTGGTCTGGGAGAGAGACTACACAGGAGTGGGTGTTGAATATTGCTCCTATGAAGTCTATGCACTGGGTCGGTGTCAGGTTGGATTTCTCACAATTTATTGTAATTCCCAAAAGTTTTGCCATGGAAAGAGTGTATTTCTGCTTGGTGGGGGCAGTAAGGAGCCAATTGTCTAAATATGGAAACACCTGAAAACCTTGCAGTCTCAAGTGAGCTGTTACTACCGCCATGCATTTGGTAAACACTCTGGGGGCTGCACAGAGTCCGAAAGGCAGAGCACAAAATTGGTAGTGATTGGCTCTCAGACAGAAGTGAAGACACCCCTGGAGCGTTTGTCCATTTTCATGTGGTAATATGTATCCTGAAGGTCCATGGAGCACATCCAATCGTCGTTCCCCAAAAAAGGGAGAATGGACTGAACCGTGACCATCCGGAATTTTGTTTGGGTGACAAATTTGTTTAAAATTCTGAGATCCAAACTTGGTCTCCAGTCCCCTGTCTTTTTTGGCATCAAAAAGAACCTTGAGTAGAATCCGGATCTGCATTGGTCTGGTGGGACTGCTTGGATGACTCTTTTTTGACACAGCTTTTTTATTTCTAGAGCTGCTTCTTCCCTTTGACGGGGTGGGATGTCGGGGATTCTTCTTGGCGCCTTTGGGTAAGAGTCAAAGGGGATATGTGGTAGCCTCTGGTTATAATCTTCTGCACCCAGTCGTCGGTAGTTATAAATTGCCAGGCAGTGTGGTGCAGAGAGAAACATCCCCAGACTGCTTCCAGAGGAAAGCAGTTGGGCCACTCTTCAGGAGCGCTGGTAGGACTGTCCAGAGAAAGTATATCTGGGTCCCTGGTTACACGGGCCCCCTCTGCCTTGGTAGGGGCATCTTCCAGAAGAGTTACCCCCTCTGCCCCTGGGGATGAACTCACCATGTGTGTTACGAAAAGGACCCTGAGACTTCTTGTGCCGCAACTTTCCACTCCTCTGATTCCTGGAGAAGGAACGCTGGGGGTGGATAAGCATACACCTACAGCAGACAGGGTCTTACTGTCTTTCTCACACCTGGCTAGAGTGTCCTTCACTTTTGAGTCAAACAGGGAAGATGCTTCAACTGAAGCGTTCAGAAAGGAAGACTTAAAAGGGTCCACGAAATCACAAAGGAGCATCCAGGCATGGCATCTCATAACTACGCCTGAACCCGCAGCACTTGTGGCCTCTTTGGTTGCATGGGACATTAACATCATGGACGAGTTTGAGATGGATTCCACGGTTGCAAGCTGTGAGGAAACTTGTATCACTGACATCGTCAGACACATGTCCTGACAGAGTTCTACAGAGTTCAGAGATTGTCTCTTTGGAGCCGCGTAAAATGTGCCAGATAATTCAAGGACCATATGGCAAAGGTCGATGAAGCAAAAACTCACTTCTCCAATCTGTCCACTGTCTGGGACTCCCTGTTGGGTGGATGAACAGTCTGGCTCTCTTCTGTAAATTATTTTTTCGTGGCTGCCGCCACCACCACCATAGCATCTACTGGTAAACCTTTAGACCAATGTGGGCACTGCTTGGGGGGAGTTAGAATTTTATCTGGTCTCCGAGGGATTGGCTCAAGATTCTTCCCGGTGTGCTGCACCACGAGCTGGACTAGCTCGTCTACAGGCGGGGTCACCCAAAAGGTAGATGTACGGGCATGAAAGGCCTGGAGGAAGATGGACTCCTTGGAGGAAGGGTTGTTGTTCTTCTAGTCACCCCTCTGCTTCAACATTTCAAGGATGTCTCCAAAGGTGACATCTTCAGGGCGACCGAGGGGATCCTTCCCCTTCATTGTAATGCATATCCTCTGTGAGAGACTCCTCCGGGGAGTCTATGTGCTTTCTCTTGCACAACTTCTTCCATGGCACCACTTCAGTGGGAACGTCTGAGGAGGACTCTGAAGAAGGGGTGCCCTGCAATAGGGCATCCTGAGGCTCTCATGCCCGCTGTCCTGAATCTGTGGCTTGTGACAGCTCCATCTCAGGGGGAAGGGACATGTGGGGTTCCAGTGCCGGTGGTTTGCTTCCAGAAGCAAGTGCCCTCTCCATCTCCCGGAAAGCAGATCTGCCCAAAGAGGGATGGGAGCCTGGAATCGAGAAGGACAACCTCGGAACCGGGGTCACACCCCGCTGCACCGAACCCACTCCCGAGAGAGGAGCCTCAAGAAGAGTCTGTGCCAACAGACCTCCTGGCACTTTGGACAGAAGCATAGACATGCTCGGAACCATACTCGGCAACAAAGAGCCCGCAGCCCAACCCTGAACCTGAAAAAGACCTGGCTCTGAAGGAACCGAAGGCCAAATAGTCAGTTACGGTGCCACAATGAGGTCCACTACCAGCACCAAAGTAGTGAGGATGGAAAGAGGCATCGGAGCACTTTGAAACCTGCAAGGAGGTGAAAGGAGGAAAGTAGGATGGAGTCTGTGGAGAAATATTCCCATGTTCAACAGGAGGATGGGTCTTAGAGGGTGTAGGAATCCCCCTGGCTGTTAGCAGCTGGTTCACAAGCCGCACCACATCATGTTCAGAAAGGCTCCTGGTGGATCTAGTGGATATCACCGGCAGGGACTCTGGTCGCTCAAGGAAGGGGCTATATATCTGTCCCAGAAAGGGGCCCACTGATGGGGAGTATTAGGTCCATGCTATCGTGTCCAATGGCACCGCTGTCTCGAGTTTGAAGACGGGGAGCAGTGGAACGTCTATTACAGACATGGATACCGCAGGTAGACTCAGTGCAGTAATGGCACTTGGTACCGAAATTGGTGTGGAAGTAGTTACTGGAGGCTGAGATACCAGTGGGGTCATAATCATGGGTACTGAAAACATGCTCTTTACCATGGTGGCACTCTGTACCGAAAAGGCTGAAGCAATCTGCCAATTAGGCAGAGACGGTGCCGTAGACAATAGGCGCCAACGACAGTGTAGTTATGGAACTGAGGTCGGTGTCAAAGAGAGAGACTGGCCTCAGCTCCGGAGACACTTCAGGTATTTTCAACTTTGTAGGCTTGTCCAAATCACCAGAAGGAGAAGAGGGTAGAGCATGTGGTCTTTTCTTTTCCTTCTTAGGAGGGGGAGTACCCTCCGACACAGAAAGCCTCTGAAAAGGGCATCTTAAGAAGGACCTTCAGGATTCATTTGTTTTTCCGTTCATTTAAAGTATGAGCACTAAAACCTTTACAAATAGAACAAGGAGGTTGCACTGAGAGATGGGGCACCCCCAAACAATACACACAGTCATCATGCAAGTTGCGATTAGGCATTTTTCTGCTGCATTTTAGACATTGCTTGAAGCTTGGTGTACTTTTCTTGTCAGCCATATCTGACATATACACACACACACACACACACACACACACACACACACACACCAAACAACTCGAAGAAAAAAAAGGTTAGATAAGGATTATAAAGATAAAGTTCTTCTAATTCTTTTTTTTTTTTTTTTTTTTTTTATATATAAGTGAAAAGGAATACCAGCAATGATGTTTAAGAACTACCACAAAGGTAGGGAGAAAGGCCGTACCACCAATGGTACTAAGATTACTGAAAGGTAATTAAGGAAAAAATCACCAGGAAGGGTAAATGTTAGCGATAGACAAATATAGTTAAGATTTTAGAAAAATGGCAAGAAAAGGTCCTATCACACTCTATAAAGTATCAAAAAAGATCAACTTAGCTGAGTGCTGGCTTGAACGCGGCTTTATGGCTAGACGGCAAACGAGATCGGGGTTAACAGGGACAAGGGTACTATGGGTAAATACTTAGCTCGAGAGTTTTTGGCTGGCGTGAGCTTGGTATAAGGCCGGCTCGGTTCTGAGGATGGAAACAACATTCCTATCAGTGATGAATGAATGAAGATTAACAACATTAGATACATCCTTTGTAAATACTGGGATCTTTTCTCAAATATTCCTAACAGTTTGGATGTTTTTTCTAAATCCTTTAGATTGGGATTTAGAAGAGGTCCAAACTTGAAAAATTATTTTGACAGCGTTGGAAGTTGTAGAGGTATTAGTACAAGAATAGGTGCCTTCAAGTGTGGAATATGTGCCCAGTGTCCTTATATTTCCAACTTAGCAGAACTTCAGATCTGTGGGATGCAGGACAAATTAGTAGCTTCTGGCTACTTCACCTGTCACACAAAAGGGGTGATTTATGTTGCTTACTGTGTAGTGTGTTCTTCCTATTATGTTGGGAAAACAGAGAGAAAATTAAAACAGAGGATACAGTCAGGAAATCCTTCTATGTGGCACACCTCATCACTAAGGGCTTTTCATCCAGAAAAAAGGAGGTCATTGTCCCACTGTACTCATCCCTCATTAGACCCATTATAGAGTATAATGTCCCATTTGGTATGTACCTCACAAGACATCTGCAACAGCTGGAAAGGCCACAGAAATACCTCACTAAAAGAATCAGAGGTCTAAAGCAGAGGTCATATGCTGACCGTCTAAAAAAACTCCAGCTATACTCTGTGGCATATCGTCTACTCAGAGGCGATCTCTGCTTAACATACAAGGCCATGTCAAACCCTGAGCTGTTGGACATGCTCCACTTAAAGAAATCCCAATCTCTCAGAGCCACATGCTCCAGGGATCTAAACCTTGTCATTACAATGAACAAAACATGCTGGAGGGACAGGTTCCTGACCCACAGAATCCCCATACTCTGGAATAGACTGCCCATACATATCAAGCAGAGCACCTCCTTGGCCTTCTTTAAAAGGAACCTTGATGATTGGATGGGAGATAGGAAATTCACCCTGGGGATCATGTCAGTCACCCTGCTACACAGGGGTCCAGAGAAGTAAATACTGTGGGAAGAAATATCCAGGGAATTTTTATGGCTAGGCTTGTATAGACCTTAGGGCCGATAGTCTAGTACCAACCTATGAACCTATATGAGCACATCTACGAGATTTGCAAGGGAAAAGACACTAATGCCCTTTACAAACATTCCCTACATTTTTCCCAAGCTAGTTATAGGTTTTGGGTGCTGGAACAGGTGAAGTTACCTGAAAGGGGTGGCGGCTGGGAAACTAGTATTGAGTTCAAGAAGCTTATTTGGCAGTTAAGACTAGATGTCTGTTCTCCTCCTAGTTTGAATGAACATTATTTCATCATCCCGGACTTAAAAAGAACAGCCATTAAATATTAATTATGACTGAAATGTGGTGGAATGCTGTGTACTTGAAAGTTTTAAATTTTTTAGATTATATTGTTATGTGCAACAGTTTTATTAGTATAAAGGTCATTAGTCTAATTGGATCTATATCACATTATCGCAAATTTAAAATGTCGAACGTCAAAAGAGCAAAAGTGCCGAAAACTTGAAGTTCCGTTTTTGAGATTGCAGTACAGTGAAGATTGGGATATTTGTCGTTTCCTCACTGTAGTGCGATCTCGGAGTTGGAGTATATATGCAGCGGGAAGTGTGGGGGCATTTTTGCTCTTTAGAGCATTCAACATTTTACGTCTTCGATAATATGATATAGATGCGCCTAATTAATTAGTGGGGGACCAATACGGGTTTGGATGGTTTATGATGTATTTATAGGGTGTGTTATTTAAGTGCTCGAGTAACGCAATTGTGTATTCTGATTTTGAGGAATTAAAGCGCTTAATCATTTTTGTAATTAAATACAAAATTTAATCATTGGTGGTCAGCTGAAGTTTGTTCTTATTGACTGCAGGATTATCTATTTTATTTGCCTCCACTGGTTCTAGTGTGCCTGACTGAGTTTGGAGTGGCTTTGTTTTTTTTTTTTTCTCAGTTTTTTCCACCGTTTTGTTTCGCTTTTTTTTTTTTTTTCAGTATGACCAACATTAATGCACAGCTAATTAGATATGACGATGGGTTCTTAGGCATTAAGCACTATTTAAAAGGGGAGGGGCTTCTGTAGCCTGGGAAAGTTTTAGGTCCCAGGCTAATTCTTACTAGTATTAGTTATAGAAGAGATAAAGATGAAACTCCCAACATCAGAACTGCTATTATCTCAAGATGGTTCTACTTCTCACATGTACATGATGTACACCCTGACACATTTTTGAAGAACAACTTCCAGACCAGTCAGTAATTTGCAGGGCTGTTCATAGGTTCATAGGATGATACTAGGCTATTGGCCCGGAGGCCCTTATAAGCATAGTCAAGACTTTCGCCCATGTTCCCTCAAAGTCAACACTTGTTTCCCCTGTCCAGTAGGGACACAGGTGGGATCCCAGGGGTGTATTTTCTGTTTCCCATACAGTCTTCCAGTTTCCTGTTAGAGGGATAGAAAGGTACTCTGCTTGACATAAAGAGGGAGTCTATTTCATAGACGGGGGAGTCTTTGTGACACAAATCTATCCTGCCAACAAGTTCTATTACTGTCACAGACCAGGTTAAGGCCTTGCATGCAGGTTGGGCGAGTGGAGTTTGTCTTACGGATATGCGGCAACTCCATCAAGGCTGGGTCTCAAATGGCCTTGTATGCCAGACACAGATCACTTCTGAGCAGTCTGTATGAGACTGAGTACAGGGAGAGGGCTTTTAGTCTCTCTGTGTAGGATAGGTGTTTGAGACCCTGGATTTTCCTGTTCAGGAACCTCTGTGGTCTCTCCAACTGCTGCATGTGCTTGTCAAGATACATGCCGAAGGGGGCATTGTACTCGATAATGGGCCTGATAAGGGAGGAGTACAGGCATGTTATGACCTCCTTGTTCCTGGATGAAATACCCTTATTTTTGAGGTGGGCCATGTAGAAAGCGGTCCGTACAATGGAGGCAATGTGGTGGTCAAAAGTCAGGTTGCCATCAACCTTGGTGCCCAAGTTCATCATGACTGATTGCATGCTTAGTACGTTGTTATTAATCTGATACATAGTGGGGAATGACATTTTCCCCAAAGGGGATAGTGATGCATTTCTTGGCATTCAGTTTGAGGCCATGCTTCTGGCACCAGTCATTAGTTTGAGTAAGGCCCTCTTGAAGGATGTTCATATCACTAGGGGAATTTAAGAAGATGCCCAGCTTGCAGTCATCTGCAAACCTGGTCAGCCACAGACCACTGGTTTTGGCTTGCATCTCAGAAAAGTATATCCCAAATAGTAGAGGCCCAAAGACAGATCCTTGGGGTACACCACTCATTATGGGTCTACTACTACAGGTGGCTTCTCCTACTTTGACTGAGTGGGTTCCATCAGTGAGCCAGTTAGCTACCCATCTGGTAACATACGGGTTGATGCCTAGCTGGGAGAGTTTATCTATTATGCCCGAGTGGGGAATAGTGTCAAAGGCTTTGGCTAGGTCAAGGTAGGCGGTGTGCACCATCTTCCCCTCGTCCATGGTTTTGGTGACTATTTTGAAGAAGTCAACCACATTTAATAGGCATGATCTCCCTTTGAAAAAAACAAACTCTGTGAAGTCAAGCGTTAGGAGGTTGCAATGTCCTTATTTATAAGGTTCATGATAATGCATTCCATGGCCTTGCAGATCAGGCTAGTTAGACCGATGGTCCTATCATTGCTTGGGCCAGTGGATGCTCCACCTTTGTGTACAGGGATGACACTGGCTGTCTTCCATTCAGCTGGGCTGAAGCTGGTGCTCAGGCTTTGGTTGAATAGGGTGTGTAATGGTGCTGAGAGCTCATGTAGGATACAGCCAGGGATGTTATTGGGTCCCATGGAGACTGTATTTTTTTGCCTTTGAGAGGGCATTAAGGACCTGCTCCCTGGTGATGAGGGGAGGGGGACAGTGGCTGGGGATGTCCTAGTTTACTGATGGGGGGACAGGGGGTGAAGTTTTCACTGAACCTGTCTGCCAGTAGGTTGGCTATATCTGTGGCATTTGTGTATGTGGTGGTATTGACTACCACTTCAGAGCAGATCTGGGTGTTGCCTTTGAGATTGTGGACATATGTGAAGAAGCCCTTGTGATTGTCCTTGGTGTATGTGGCCAATTTGGACTCGAAGTTAGCCTTAGAGGATTTCACCAGTGACCTTATTTGCTTGTTTCAGCAAAGGAGAGATTGCTTCCTTCTTGGCCGTGGACAGCAATTTTTCCCTTCTATTATAGAGTTTGTTTATTGCTGATGTCCACCAGATAGTTTACTCTTCCTTGAGGAAGATGATTTGGTCCTGTCAGGTATTGCTGAGTCCATACAGCTATGTAGGTGCTCATATAGTTTTTTTGGTGTAGGCTTGGACATTAGTGCTAGTTCCAACTGAAGGGACAGTGGCTGTGAAGCTGCTTATAACTGCTCTGAGGAGATTGTAGTCAGCTTTGGAAAAGTTTTTTCATTTGACCCTGACAAGGGGGGTGGGGGTCAGGGGAGATGGTGACTTCAAAAGTGATTGCTTTATGGTTGGATCTTACCAAGAGGATGACACTGCAGGAGTGCTACAGTGGCTACTCATGTTGGTTAGGACCAGGTCCAGGATATTTTCACCTCTCATAGGGGTGTCGACCAGCTGATCCAATGCATTGGTATTGACGAAGTCGAAGAATCTCTGGGCATTCATGTTTGGGCTAGAAGAGGTCTTCCACTCTGTTAGGTAGTTAAAGTCACCCAGGATCAGGGTAGAGGGTTGAATCTTGAATGGATTCAAGTAAGTCCAGATAGGTGGAGAGGGTGTCCTGAGTCATGGTTGGAGGTTTGTAGCTAGCTATGATTTGAATAGGTGTTTTGTCAACAGTTAATTGCACTTGGAGTGTCTCCTGTGCGTCATACTGTTTGACCAGCCTGGAGGTTTGTATGTCTTTGATAAATATTGAAACTCCACCTCCTTTGGCTTTGTAGCCCTCCGTTTGGGGTCTGAAAGCATGGTAGGATGAGTAACTTGGTAAGACTGGGGTGCTCTCCACAGATTTGAACCAGGTTTCAGTGACT